>NW_025533772.1:0-80000 GCF_020615455.1 Coregonus clupeaformis
AGAGAGACAGAACAGACAGAGACAGAAACCAGAGAGAGATGAAACTAGAGAGACTAACCTGAGAGTTAGAATAAAGAGAGTGTTTATGAGAAAATGAAACCAGAGAGAGAGATGAACTAAGATGACCAGAGAGAGACAAACTTATAGATAGAAGAGCAACTGAGAGAGAGAAAGAAAACTAGAGAGAGGCAGAGGAATCAGAGAGTGAGGCTAACTAGGGAGAAAGACAGAGGAATAGAGAGAGGAAACCAGAAAAGAGAGAAATGAGCCAGAGAGGCAACTAGAGAGGGAGAGGCAACTAGATAGCAAGAGGAAACTAGAGAGAGAGGGAAAACTAAAGGGAGGAACTAGAGAGAAAGGAAACTAGAGAGAAGGAAACCAGAGAGAGAAAAACTAGAGAGCAAGAGCAAACTAGAGGGAGGATGGGAAACTAGAGAGAGAGGAAACTAGGTAGAGATAAACTGTAGAGCTATGAAACCAGAGGAGTAAAGAGAAAGTAAACCAGAGAGAGGAACTGGAGAGTGAGTGTCTAGAGAGAGAGAATAAACTAGGAGAGAGAAGAGGAAACTAGAGAGAGAGAGAAACCAGAGAGGAGGAGGAAACTAGAGAGAGGGCACTAGAGAGAGAGAGAAACTATAGATGAAACTAAAGAAGAGAAAACTAGAGAGAGAGGAAACTAAAGGAGGAAATGAGAGAGAGGCACGTAGAGAGAGAGAGTAAGAGAGAGAGAGGAACTGAAAGAGAGAAGTGTTGGGAGAGAGAGAGGAACTAGAGAGCTAGGAAACTAGAAGAGAGAGGTGCAGAGAGATGTATGAGAGAAGAGTGTTCAGAGAGAGAGGAAAACTGAGAGAGAGAAAAAGGAAAGAGAGAAGAAACTAGAGAGAGGTAAATGAGAGAGATATAGAGGGAAAATGCAGAGAGAGAAACACAGAGTATAAAATAGAGAAAACAGAGGAAACTACAGAGAGAGTGGAACTAGAAAGAGAGAGAAACAGAGAGAGAGTGGAATCAGAGAGAGAGAAACCAGTATACAAAAGAAACTTAGAGAGAGAGGGGGAATCTAGAGAGAAAAGAAACTTAGAGAGAGAAGGAAACTAGAGAGAAAACTAGGAGTAAGAGTAATAGATAGATGGGAACTTAGAGATAAACTATAGGAGATAAAAACTAGAGAGATAGAGGCAACTAGATAAGAGGAAACTAGAGAGAGATAGGAAACTAGAGAGATAGAGGTAAAACTAAAGAGAAATGAGAGAGATAAACCAGAAAGAGAGAGAGAACTAGAGAGAGAGGCAAACTAGAGAGAGAGGCAATCAGAGAGAGGGAAACTTTTAGAGAGAGGGGAATCATAGAGAGAAAAGTAAACTAGAGAGAAGAAACCAAGAGAGAGAAAGAAACTAGAGAGGGAGAGTAACTAGAGAGATAAACTAGAGAGGAGAGAGGAACCATAAATAATAGAGGAAACCAGAGAGAGAATCAGATGAGAGATGAAACTAGAGATAAGAAACGCAGAGAGAGGAAACAAGAGAAAGGAAATCACAGAGAGAGAGGAAACTAGAGAGGAGGAACTAGGAGAGAGGAAACTAGAGAGAGAAGAGGAAAACTAGAGAGAGAGGAACTAGAGAGAGCAGGTAACTATAGAAGAGAGGCACCAGAGAGAGAGAGGAAACTAGAGAGAGAGGAAACTAGAGAGAGAGAAAACCAGAGAGAGTGAGTGAAACCAAAGAGAGTGATGTTCAAGAAGAAAATCAGAGAGAAGAAAAGAGAGAGAGTGGAACTAGAGAGAAAGAGGAAACACAGAGAGAAACAGAGAGATAGAAAGAAACTAGAGAGAGAGGAACCAGACTAGAGTGAAACTAGAGAAGAGAGAACAGAGAGATGGAACTAGAGAGAGAGAACAAAAGTTTAGATGATAAACCAGAAAGAGAGGCAATCTTATAGAGAGATGGAAACAGAGAGAGAGAGAAACCAGAGAGAGCAGAAACTAGAGATAGAGAAAGTATATATAAAGAAACTAGAGAGTAGCATCAGAGGAAAGAGTGAAACTATAGAGGCAAACAGGCAATCGATAGAGAGAAAAACTAGAGAGAGAGGGGAACTAGAGAGAGAGCAAACTAGAGAGACAAAGAAACTAGGAGAGAGAGAACAGAGAGAGAGAACTTAGAGAAAGAAAGGAAAATAGAGATATAGGAAATAAGAGAGAGAGGAAACTAGAGAGAAACTAGGAGAGAAAGGAAACTAGTGAGAGAGTAGAAAACTAGGAGGAAACTAGAGAGAGAGATGAAACTAGAGAGAGAGAAATAATAGAGAGAGTGTGAAACCTTATATATAGTTTTAAAAACTAGAGAGAGAGTAGAAATAAAGAGAGAGAAATGAAACCAGAGAGAGAGAGGACACTACAGAGAGAGAGAAAACCTAGAGAGAGAAAACTAGAGAGAGAAGAGAGGAAACTAGAGAAGTAGAGGGAATCAGAGAGAGAGAAAGAAACTAGAGAGAGAGAGGAAACTAGAGAGAGGAAAGGATAAATGAAATAGAGGGAGAGAGGACCCTAGAGAGAGGCACTAGAGAGAGTGCAACTAGAAGAGAGAGGACACCAGAGAGAGGAACGAGAGAAAAAGGAATAGAGAGAGGAACCAAAACTTGAGAGAGAGAAGCAGAGAGAGATAAAATGAACAGAGAGAAAGAGGAAACTAAAGAAGAAACTAGAGAGAGAGAAACTAGAGAGAGGCAGAAAACCAGAGAGAGAGAGAAAACTAGAGACAGATGGAAACTAGAGAGATGAGGGGGGAAATTAGAGGGTTTAGGAGGAAACACAGAGAGAGATAGAGAGAAAATATAGAGAGTAGGAGTGAGACAGGAAACTAGAGAGAAAAACAGAGAGAGAGAACCTAGAAGAAAAACAGAGAGAGATGGAAACACAGAAACTATAGAGTGTGTTTATAATAGTTAGAGAGAGAGAGAGAGAGAGAGAGAGAGAGAGAGAGAGAGAGAGAGGAGTAAGGGAGGAGAGAGAGAGAGAGGAGAGAGAGAGAGAAAGAGAGGAGAGAGACAGAGAGAGAGAGATGGAACAAGAGAGAAAGGAAACCAGAGGAGATGAATAATAGAGAGAGAGAGAGAAACATAGATAGAGAACCTAGAGAGAGAAAGAAACAAAGAGAGAGGAGGAACTAGAGAGAGAGGAAACTAGAGGGAGATAACAATAGAGAGAGATGGAAATAGAGAGATGAACCAGAGAGAGAGTGAAACCTACAAAGAAAGACAACTAGAGAGCGCAGAAATTAGAGGCAGATAAACCAGAGAGAAAGAAACTATAGTGAGAGTGAGCAAAGAAGAGAAAGATGCAACCAGAGAAAGAAAGGGGAGGACACTAGAGGAGAAACCTAGAGAGAGAGGGAAACTAGAGAGTAGACAGAACCAATAGAGAGAGAGAGTGTTAAACTGGAGAGAGAGGGTGGGAGGAACACAGAGAGAGAGGTGAAAACTGGGAGTAAACTGGGAGGAGGGAAACCAGAGAGACAGAACTAGAGAGAGAGTAGAGTTAGAGAAACAACTTACAGAGAGGCAATCAGGAGAAAATTAAAACCAGAGAGCTGAAACTATGCAGAGAGGCAGAAACTAGAGGCAGAGAGTGTTCAGAGGATGATGAATCTGTGAGCACCCAGAGAGGGAGTATATGTGAACCAGAGAGCCAGAGAGAGAGATAAACCAGAGAGAACAAACTAGACAAATAGATGACAACTAGAGAGAGTAGAGGCAACTAAAGAGAGAAAGAGAAACTAGAGAGACAAAACTAGAGAGATAGAGGCAAAAAAGAGGGATAAATTAGAGAGACAAACTAGAGAGAGAGGGGTAACTAGAGTATAAACTAGAAAAGAGAGAACAAACCAGATATATATGAAATGAGAGAGAGAGAAAACAGGAGAGAATAATAATACTAGGAGAGAGAGTGAAATTGTTAGAGAGAGAGGAAACTAGATAGGTAAGAGGCAAAAACTAGAGAGAAAATAAGGAAAATAGAGAGAAAGGAAATTAGAGAGAGAAGGAACTAGAGAGAGAGGAACCTAGAGGGAAAAGGAAACTAGAGAGAGAGAAACGAGGGAGAGAGGAAATTAGAGGAGGGAGGAACTAGAGAGAGAGGACAAAAAAGAGAGTAAACGAGAGCAGAGAACAGAGAGGAAACAGAGAAAGAGAGGAACGAGAGAGACATGAAACTAGAGAGATTGAGGTTAATAGAGAGAGAGAGTGAAAGTAGAGAGAGAAAGAGAGGCACTAGAGAGAATGGAAAATAGAGAGAGATGAAAGCAGAGAGAGGAGAATAGGAGCAAGAAACCAGAGGAGAGATGAACCAGAGAGAGAGAAGATGAGAGGAAACTAGAGAGAGAGAGGAAACTAGAGAGAGAGATTAACTATAATAGAAACTAGAGAGAAGGAAACAAGAGAAAGGAAACTAGAGAGAGAGAGAAATCAATATAGAAAACTAGAGAGAGAGAGGAAACCAGAGAGAGAAGAGGAAACTAGAGAGAGAGAGAGGAAATCAGAGAGAGAACTAGGAGTGAAACTAGAGAGACAGAGAAACAGAGAGAAGAAACTAGAAAGAGAGAGAGAAACTAGAGCGAGAGAGATAAACTAGAGAGAGAGGCAACTAGAAAGAAGATAAAACAGAGAGAGAGGGAAAACTAAAGAGAGAGGGGGAATCTAGAGAGAAAGGAAACTAGAGAGAGAAGGAAACTACAGAGAGAAAAACTAGAGTAAGAGCAAATTAGAGGAGATGTAAGAAAACCAGAGAGAGAGAGGAAACCAGAGAGACAAAAATTTAGAGAGCAGAAAAGAGAGAAAAAAGAAAGGAAACTAGAGAGAGAGAGGAAACTAGAGAGAGGAGGAACTAGAGAGAAGAGAGGAAACCAGAGAAAGATGGAACTTAGGAGAGAGTAAACTAGTAGAGAGCAGAGAAAACTAGAGAGAGAGTAAGCAAACTTAGAGAGAGAGATAAATAAGAGAGAAGAGAAACTAGAGAGAGAGGGAAACCAGAGAGAGAGAGGAACTAAAGAAGAGGAAACTGAGAGAGATAAAACTAGAGAGAAAGAGAGAAACTAGAGAGAGAGGAAACTAGAGACTGGAAACTAGAGAGAGAGAGAGGAAACCAGAGAGAGAGTGAAGGGAGATGGTAAACTAGATATAGAAAAAACTAGAGAGATGAAACCAGAGAGGAGGAAAGAGAGAAAAAACTATAGAGTGGGGATGAATCCAGAGAGAGAAGAGATTGAGATTAAACGGAGAGGAAATAAGAATGAACTAGAGAAAACGAAAGGAGAAACTAGAGAGAGAGGCAAAATCAAGAGAGAGAGGCAAACTAGAGAGCAGAAAGAAACTAGAGAGAGAGTGGAACTAGAGAGAAAGGAAACTAGAGAGAGAAGGAACTAAGAGAGAGGAAACTAGAGAGTAAAATAAACTAGAGATAGATGGGGGGAAACTAGAGAGATGGGAAAACTAGAGAGAGATTTAAACTAGAGAGAATAGAGGCAACTAGATAGAGAGGAACTGAGAGAGAGATAGGAAACTAGAGAGATAGAGTAACTAGAGAGAGAGAGGAACTATGAGAGAGAAAGAAACCAAAGAGAGGAGAGGAATAGAGAGAGAGAGGCAACTAGAGAGAGGCAACTAGAGGGAGAGGAAAATAATTAGAGAGAGGGGGAATCTAGAGAAAAGTAAACAATAGAGAGAAGGAAATCAGAGGAAACTAGGGAGAGTAAGAGTAAAACTAGAGAGAGATGTGTAGAGAGAGAGATAAAACTAGACAGAGAATAAACTAGAGAGAGAGAGAAACTAGAGGAGAGATGAACAAAGAGAAACTAGATAGATAAAAACAAGAGAAAAGGGGAACTAACAAGAGAGAGAGCAGCAGAGAGGAGGAAACCAGAGAGGTGGAGAAGAGAAAGAGAGTGATAATCATAGAGAAAACTTAGAGAGAGATGAAACAGATGAAACTAGAGAGAGAGAAAACTAGAGAGTGAGGAAACTAAAGATGAATGAAACTAGAGAGCCAATCTAGAGAGAGAGATGAAATGAAGAGAGAGGAAACTAGAGAGAGAAAGAGTGGAAACTAGAGAGAGAGAAAACTAGAGAGATATAAAGGAAGAAACTGAGAGATGTTTATATTTAGAGGAAAATTATATAGAGAAACCATGAGAGGATGGGAACTGGAGAGAGACAGAAACTTAGAGAGAGATGGGAACTAGAGAGATAGAGGAAACTAGAGAGAGAGAGAGAACTATAGAGAGATAGGAACTAGAGAGAGATAGAACTAGAGAGAGAGAGAAACCAGGAGAGAGATGGAAAATGAGAGAGATGAAACTAGATAGATAAAACCAGAGAGAGATGGAAAACCAGAGAGATGGACAATCAAGAGCAGAGAAAACTAGAGAGGAAATTAGAGATGAAACCCAGAGAGAGGAAACCAGAGAGAGGTGTTAGAGTTATAGAAACCAGACAGAGATGGGAAAATATATAGAGTGGAACCAGAAAGAGAGTAAACTTAGAGAGAGTAAACCAGAGATTTAAAACCAGAGAGAGACACACTAGAGAGAGATGGAAGTGGAGATAGAGTGAACTAGAGAGAGAGAGAAACCGAGAGAGAGGAAACCAGAAAGAGAGAAGAACTGAGAGAGGAGAAAAATAAAGAGAGATAAATGAGAATAGAGGAAACTAGAGAGAGAGGAAACTAAGAGAGAGAGAAAGAGAGAGAGACCCAGAGAGAGAGAACATATATATATATTAGAGAGTTGAAAGTTATATAGAGAGTGAAACTAGAGAGTGAGGAAACTAGAGAGACAGAGAAAATACAGAGAGAGAAACTAGAGAGAGAGAGAGAAAACTAGAGAGAGAGAGTAACTAGAGAGAGAGGCAACTAGAGAGAAGAGAAACTAGAGAGAGAGGGAAAACTAGAGAGAGAGGAATCTAGAGAGAAAGAAATTTAGAGAGAAGGAAACAAGAGAGAGGAAACTAGAGAGTAAGAGTAAACTAGAGAGAGATAGGGAAACTAGAGAGAGAGAGAGGAACTAGACAGAGAGAAAACTAGAGTTAGAGAGAGGAAACTAGAGGGAGAGATGAACTGAGGAGAGGAAAAAAGAAAGAAGAGGAGAGGAAAAGAGGAAGGGAACTAAAAGTGAGTAAAAGAGAGGATAAGAGAACTAGAGAGAGAGAAATAGGAGAATACTAGAGAGAGAGAGAGAAACTGAGAGGAGAGTGAGGAAACTAGAGAGAGAGGCACAGAGAGAGAGAGGAACTAGAGAGAGTGGGAAACAGAGTAGGAGAAAAGAGAAGAAAAGAGAGAGAAAACTAGAGATAGAAGAAACAGAGAGAGAGTTAGAGACTAGAGGAAACTAGAGAAGAGAGGAAACTAGAGAGAGATGTGGAAACTGAGAAGAGATGGGAAACTAGAGAGAGGTGGGAAACTAGAGAGAGAGGTAACCAGGAGAGAGAGAGAAACCTGAGAGAGATAGGAAATCGAGAGAGATAGAAATAGAGAGAGAGAGAGGAAAAGAGAGAGAGGAAAAAGAGAGAGAGGAAAACTAAGAGAGATGGGAAACTAGAGAGAGATGGGAAACTAGAGAGATGGAGGTAACTAGAGAGAGAGTGAAACTAGAGAGAGAGGAAACTAGAGAGAGAGAGGAAACAAGAGAGAGAGAAACGAGAGAGAGGGTAACTAGAGAAATGAGTGGAAAACTTAGAGAGAGAGAGGAAACTAGAGAGAGAGGAAACTAGAAAGAGAGAGGGAAATTAGAGAGAGAGAGGAGAACTAGAGAGCTAGGAAACTAGAGAGAGAGGACACTAGAGAGAGATGGGAGAGGGAGACAGAAGGAAACGAGAGAGAGGAAACTGGGAGAGAGAGGAAACTAGAAAGGAGAGAAGAAACTAGAGAGAGGGAGGAAAAAATAAAGAGAGAGATAAACTTAGAGAATAGAGGAAACTAGAGAGAGAAGAGGAAACTAGAGAGAGAGAGTATAAACTAGAGAGAGATGAAACAGAGAGAGAGAGAATCTAGAGAGAGATAAAGATAATAGAGAGTTAGGAAACGAGAGAGAGAGAAGAACTAGAGATGAGGAAACAGAGAGACAGAGAAAACAAGAGAGAGGGAAACGAGAAAGAGAGAGAGAAAACTAGAGAGAGAGAGAGGCAACTAGAGAGAGTAGGAAACTAGAGAGAGGGGGAAAATTTTAGAGAGAGAGGGGAATATAGAGAGAGAAAGTAAACTAGAGAGAGAAGAAACTAGAGAGAGAGGAAACTAGAGAGAAAGAGTAAAAGAGAGAGATGGGAAACTAGAGAGAGAGAGAGGAACTAGACAGAGATGGAAACAAGAGAGAGAGAAACTAGAGTGGAGAGATGAACCTGAGAGATAGGAAACTAAGAGAGAGGAAACAAGAGAAAGGGGAAACTATTAGAGAGAGAGGAAACAGAGAGGAGGAAACAGAGAGAGAGGAAACTAGAGAGAGAAGAGGAAACTAGAGAGAGAGGGAACAGAGAGAGTGAGGTAATATAGAGAGAGGCAACTAGAGAGAGATGGAAACTAGAGAGAGAGGAAACTAGAGAGAGAGAAAACTAGAGAGAGTGAGGGAAACTAGAGAGAGAGGAAAGAGAGAGAGAGGAAACTAGAGAGAGAGGAAACTAGAGAGAAAGAGGAAACAAGAGAGAGAGAAAACTAGAGAGATAGAAGAAACTAGAGAGAGAGGGGAACTAGAGACTAGAGGAAACTAGAGAAGAGAGGGAAACTAGAGAGAGATGGGAAACTAGAGAGAGATGGGGAAACTAGAGAGAGATGGGAAAACAAAATAGAGGTAACTAGAGAGAGAGAGAGGAAACAGAGAGAGATAGGAAACTAGAGAGAGATAGGAAACTAGGAGAGAGAGAGGAGAAACTAGAGAGAGGAAACTAGAGAGAGAGAGGAAACTAGAGAGAGATGGGAAACTAGAGAGAGAGATGGGAAACTAGAGAATGGAGGAAGAGAGAGGAAAAAAGAGAGGAAACAGAGAGAGAGAGGAAAAGAGAGAGAGAAACTAGAGAGGAACTAGAGAGGGAGAACAGGAGAGAGAGAAACAGAGAGAGAGGAAAGAAAAGAAACTAGAGAAGAGAAACTAGAGAGCAGGAAACTAGAGAGAGAGGAACTAGAGAGAATGGAAAGTGGAGATAGAGAAACTAGAGAGAGAGAGGAAAAGAGAGAGAGGGAAACTAGAAAGAGAAGAAACTAGAGAGAGGGAGGAAAATAAAAGAGAGAGAGATAAACTAGAGAATAGAGGAAATCTGAGAGAGAGAGGAAAACTAGAGAGAGAGAGAACTAGAGAGAGATGGGAAAACAGAGAGAGAGAGGGAATTAGAGAGAGAGATAAAATAGAGGAGTTAGAAAGAGAGAGAGGGAAATAGAGAGGAGGAAACTAGAGAGACAGAGAAAAAACTACAAGAGAGAAACTAGAAAGAGAGAGAGAAAACTAGAGAGAGAGAGGCAAACTAGAGAGAGAGGGCCAACTAGAGAGCAAGAGGAAACTAGAGAGAGAGGGGAAACTAGAGAGAGAGGGGCAATCTAGAGAAAGGAAACTTTAGAGAGAGAAGGAAACTGAGAGAGAGGAAACTAGAGAGTAAGAGTAAACTAGAGAGAGATGGGAAACTTGAGAGAGAGAGAGAGAAACTAGACAGAGAGGGAAACTAGAGAGAGAGGAAACTAGAGGAGAGAAGAACTAGAGAGTTAGAAAACTAGAGAGAGGAAACAAGAGAAAGAGGGAAACTAGAGAGAGAGAGGAAACTAGTAGAGTGGAGGAAACTAGAGAGAGAGGGAAACTAGAGAGAGAAGAGGAAAACCAGAGAGAGAGGGAACCAGAGAGAGTGAGTAATAGGAGGTAGAGAGAGAGAGAAACAGAGAGTGGAAACTAGAGAGAGAGAAAACTAGAGAGATGGAGGAAACTTAGAGAGAGTGAGGAAATAGAGAGAGAGGAATCTAGGAGAGAGAGAGGAAAATAGAGAGAGAGAGAAACTAGAGAGAAAAGAGAAAACTAGAGAGAGAGAAAAACTAGAGATAGAAGAAACTAGAGAGAGAGGGATAGAGATAAGGGAAAACAGAGAAGAAGGAAACTAGAGAGAGAGAAACTAGAGAGAGATGGGAAACTGAGAGGAACTGAGAGAGAAGAGAAAACTAGAGAGAGAGGAAAAAAGAAAGAAACTAGAGAGAGAGAGGAAACAGAGAGAGAGAGAGAAACTAGAGAGAGAGGAAACTAGAGAGAGAGGAAACTAAGGGAGATGAAAAAGAGAGATGAGGATAACTAGAGAGAGGAGGAGGGAGAGAGAAACTAGAGAAAGGAAAAAGAGAGGGAAAAGAGAAGAGGAAACTAGAAAGAGAGAGGAAACAGAGAGAGATGAGGAAACTAGAGAGCTAGAAACCAGAGAGAGAAACAAGAGAGATGGGAAAGTGGAGATAGAGGAAACTAGAGAGAGAGGAAACAGAGAGAGAAACTAGAAAGAGAGAAGAACTAGAGAGAGAGGAGGAAAATAAAAGAGAGAGATAAAACTAGAGAAATGAGAGAAAAAGAGAAGAAGAGAACTAGAGAGAGAGAGAAAACTAGAGAGAGAGAGAAACTAGAGAGAGAGAGGAATCCAGAGAGAGACGAAAAATAAGATTATGGAAACCGATGAGAGAGAGGAACTAGAGAGGAGGGAAAACTAGAGAGACACAGAGAAAATACAGAGAGAGGATAAGTAGAAAAGAGAGAGAAAACTAGAGAGAGAGAGGAACTAGAGAGAGAGAGGAAACTAGAGAGCAAGAGGAAAGTAGAGAGAGAGGGAAAACAGAGAGAGAGGGGAATCAGAGAGAAAGGAAACTTAGAGAGAGGGAAACTAGAGAGAGATGGAAACAGAGAGTGAAGAGTAAACTAGAGAGAGATGGGGAAACAGAGAGAGAGAAGGATGAACAGAGAGAGAGAGAAACTAGAGAGAGAGAGGAAAACCAGAGAGAGAGAGTAAACTAGAGAGTAAGAAAACTAGAGAGGGATATAGAGAGAAAGGGAAACTAGAGAGAGAGGGAAACTAGAGAGAGAGAGGAAACTAGAGAGAGAAGAGGAAACTAGAGAGAGAAGAATGAGAAACTAGAGAGAGTGAGGAAACTAGAGAGATAGAAACTAGAGAGAGAGAGGAAATAGAGAGAGGAAACTAGAAGAGAGAGAAAACGAGAGAGAGAGGGAAAGAGAGAGTAGATGGAAACTAGAGAGAGAGGCAACTAGAGAGAGAGAGGGTAACTAGAGAGAGAGTAAACAAAGAAGACAGGAACCAGAGAGAGAGAAACGAGAGAGAGAGAAGAAACTAGAGAGAGAGGGAACGAGAGCAAGGAAACTAGAGAGAGAGGAAACTAGAGAGAGAGGGAACTAGAAGAGGAAACAGAGAGAGAGAGGAAACCAGAGAGAGAGGAAACTAGAAAGAGAGAGTGGAAACTAGAGAGAGAGAGGAAACTAGGAGCAAGGAAACTGAGAGAGAGGACACTGAGAGAGATGGGAAACTGGGGAGAGAGAGGAAACCAGAGAGAGAGAAACTGGAGAGAGAGAAACAGAAAGAGAGAAGAAACTAGAGAGAGGGAGCGAAAATAGAGAGAATAAACTAGAGAGAATAGAGGAAACAGGAGAGAGAGATAGAGAGTAGAAACTAGAGAGAGATGGGAAACTAGAGAGAGAGAGAGGAACAGAGAGAGAAAAATGAAAGAAACAGGGAGAGAGAACTAATGAGGAGGAAACTAGAGAGACAGAGAAACGAGAGAGGAAACTAGAGAGGGAGAGAAAACTTAGAGAGAGAGAGGCAACTAGAGAGATGAGGGTTAATAGAGAGAGATGGGAAACTAGAGAGATAGAGGTAACTAGAGAGAGAGAGAAACTAGAGAGAGTAGGAAAACTAGAGAGATAGAGGGTAACTAGAGAGAGAGAGGAAACTAGAGAGAGATAGGAAAACTAGAGAGAGATAGGGAAATGAGAGAAGAGTTAACTGAGAGAGAGAGAGGAAATCTAGAGAGAGAGAAACTAGAGAGAGAGTAGAAACTAAGAGAGAGAAACAGAGAGAGGGTAAATAGAGAGTGAGGAAACTAGAGAGAGAGAGGAAACAGAGAGAGAGAGGAAACTAGAAAGAGAGAGGGAAAACAAGAGAGAGAGTAGAAACTAGAGAGCTGAGAGGGAAACAAGAGAGAGAGACAGGAAACTACAGAGAGAGAAGAAACTAGAGAGAGAGGGAAACAAGATAGAGGAAAAAGAGAGGAGGAAACGAGAGAGGGGGAAACTAAGAGAGAGGGAAACTAGAGAGAGAGAGGAAACTAAGAGAGAGAGGAAACTAGAAAGAGAGAGTGGAAACAGAGAGAGAGAGGGAACTAGAGAGCAAGGGAAATTGGAGAGAGAGGAAACTAGAGAGAGATGGGAAACTGAGAGAAGAGGAAACTAGAGAGAGAGAGAGGAAACTGAGAGAGAGAAAACAGAAGAGAGAGAAGAAACTAGAGAGAGAGGAGAAATAAAGAGAGAGATAAACTAGAGAATAGGAGGAAACTAGAGGAGAGAGAGGAAACTAGAGAGAGAGAGTAAACTAGAGAGAGATGGGAAACTAGAGAGAGAGAGGAATTAGAGAGAGATAAAAGAGAGTTAGAAACAGAGAGAGAGAGGAAACTAGAGAGTGAGGGAAATTAGAGAGAGAAAGAAGAGAACTAGAGAGAGAGTAAACTAGAGGGGGAGAGAAAACTAGAGAGAGAAGGCAACTAGAGAGATGGGAAACTAGAGAGATGGGAAACTAGAGAGATAGAGTAACTAGAGAGAGAGAGGAAAAAGAGAGAGAGAGGAAACTAAGAGAAGAGAAACTAAAAAGAAAAAGAGAGAGATAGGAAACTAGAGAGAGATAGGAAACTAGAGAGAGAGAGAGTTAACTAGAGAGAGAGAGGGAAACTTAGAGAGAGAGAGGGAAACAGAGAGAGAAAAGAGAGAGAGAAAAGAGAGAAATAAAAAAGAGAGAGAGAGGAAAAAGAGAGAGAGGAAATAGAAAGAGAGAGTGAAAACTAGAGAGAGAGAGGAAACAGAGAGCAGGAAAAGAGAGAAGAGGACACAGAGAGAGATGGGAAACTGGAGATAGAGGAAATAGAGAGAGAGAGGGAAACAGAGAAGAGGGTAACTAGAGAGAGAGGGAAAGAGAGAGAAACAGGGAGAGGAAACTAGAGAGAGAGAGGAAACTAGAGAGAGAAGAGGAAACTAGAGAGAGAAGAGGAAACTAGAGAGATTGAGGAAACTAGAGAGATAGGCACCTAGAGAGAGAGAGGAAACTAGAGAGAGAGGAAACTAGAGAGAGAGAAAACTAGAGAGAGAGGGAACTAGAGAGAGTGAGGAAACTAGAGAGAGAGGCACCTAGAGAGAGAGAGGGGTAACTAGAGAGAGAGTAAACTAGAGAGAGACAGGAAACTAGAGATAGAGGAAACTAGAGAGAGAGAAGAAACTAGAGAGAGAGGGAACTAGAGACTAGAGGAAACTAGAGAAGAGAGGAAACTAGAGAGAGGGGGAACTAGAAAGGGAGGAAACTAGAGAGAGAGAGGAAACAAGAGAGAGGAAACTAGAAAGAGAGAGAAGTAACTAGGAGAGAGAGAGGGAAACTAGAGAGCAAGGAAACTGGAGAGAGAGGACACTAGAGAGAGAGATGGGAAACGATAGGAAATAGAGAGAGAGAGGAACTGGAGAGAGAGGAAACAGAAAGAGAGAAGAAACTAGAGAGAGAGGATGAAATAAAGAGAGAGATAAACTAGAGAATAGAGGAAACTAGAGAGAGAGAGGAAACAGAGAGATTGTAAACTAGAGAGAGATGGGAAAAGAGGAGAGAGGAATTAGAGAGAGATAAAATAGAGAGTTAGGAAAAGAGAGAGGAAAAGAGAGTGAGGAAACTGAGAGACAGAGGAAACTACAGAGAGAGGAAACATGAGAGAGAGAGAGAAACTAGAGAGAGAGAGCAACTGAGAGTAAGGAACTAGAAGAGATGGGAAACAGAGAGAGATGGGAAACTAGAGAGATAGAGGTAACTAGAAGAGAGGAAGAGAGAGATAGAACAAGAGATAGAGAACTAGAGAGAGAGAGGAAATAGAGAGAGATAGGAAACAGGAGAGATAGAGTTAACTAGAGAGAGAGAGGAAACTAGAGAGAGAGGAAACTAGAGAGAGAGAGGAAACCAGAGAGAGAAACAGAGAGAGGGAGGGAACAGAGAGGAGAAAAGAGGAGAGAGGAAACTAGAGAGAGAGGAAACTAGAAAGAGAGAGTGGAAACTAGAGAGAGAGAGGGAAATAGAGAGCAAGGAAACTGGAGAAAGAGGGAGAAGATGGGAAACTGGAGATAGAGGAAACTAGAGAGAGAGAGGAAAAGAGAGAAACAGAAAGAAGAAGAAACTAGAGAGAGGGAGGAAAATAAAGAGAGAGATAAACTAGAGAATAGAGGGAACAGAGAGAGAGAGAACTAGAGAGAGAGATAAAAGGAGAGATGGGAAACTAGAGAGAGAGAGAATCTAGAGAGAGATAAAAGTAGAGATTAGGGAAACGAGAGAGAGAGGAAACTAGAGAGTGAGGCAAACAGAGAGACAGAGGAAACACAGAGAGAGGAAACTAGAAAGAGAGAGAAAACTAGAGAGAGAGAGGCAACTAGAGAGATAGGAAAAGAATAAGAGGAAACTAGAGAGAGAGGGAAAACAAGAGAGAGAGGGAATTAGAGAGAAAAGAAACTAGAGAGAGAAGGGAAACTAGAGAGAGAGGAAACTAGAGAGTAAGAGTAAACTAGAGAGAGATGGGAAACAGAGAGAGAGAGAAACTAGACAGAGAGGAAACTAGAGAGAGAGAGGAAACGAGAGAGAGAGATAAACTAGAAGTTAGGAAACTAGAGAGAGGAACAAGAGAAAGGGGAAACTAGAGAGAGAGAGGAAACTAGAGGGAGAGAGGAAACAGAGAGAAGAGGAAATAGAGAGAGAAAAAGGAAACTAGAGATAGTGAGGAAACAAAGATAGGACTAGAGAGAGAGAGGAAACTAGAGAGAGATGAAACTAGAGAGAGAGAAAACTAGAGAGAGAGGGAAACTAGAGAGAGTGAGGAAATAGAGAGAGAGGAACTAGAGAGAGAGAGGGGAACTAGAGAGAGAGTAAAAGAAGAGACAGGAAACTAGAGATAGAGGAAACTAGAGAGAGAGAGGAAACTAGAGAGAGATAGGGAAACTAGAGAGATAGAGTTAACTAGAGAGAGAGAGGAAACTAGAGAGAGAGGCAACAGAGAGAGAGAGGAAACTAGAGAGAGAGGAAACTAGAGAGAGGGGGGAAACTAGAGAGTGAGGAAACTAGAGAGAGAGAGGAAACTAGAGAGAGAGGAAACTAGAAAGAGAGAGGAACTAGAGAGAGAGAGGGAACTAGGAGAGCAAGGAAACTAGAGAGAGAGGACACTAGAGAGAGATGGGAAACTGAGAGAGAGGAAACTAGAAAGAGAGAAGAAACTAGAGAGAGGGAGGAAAATAAAGAGAGAGATAAACAGAGAATAGAGGAAACTAGAGAGAGAGAGAGGAAACTAGAGAGAGAGAGTAAACAGAGAGAGATGGGAAACTAGAGAGAGAGAGGTATAGAGAGATATAAAATAGAGAGTTAGGAAACGAGAGAGAGAGGAAACTAGAGAGTGAGGCAACTAGAGAGACAGAGGAAACTACAGAGAGAGGAAACTAGAAAGAGAGAGAAAACTAGAGAGAGAGAGGCAACTAGAGAGAAGGAACTAGAGAGAAGAGGAAACAGAGAGAGAGGGAAAACAGAGAGAGAGGGAAATCTAGAGAGAAAGGAAACTAGAGAGAGAAGGGAACCTAGAGAGAGAGGAAACTAGAGAGAAAGAGTCAACTAGAGAGAAAGAGTCAACTAGAGAGAGAGGAAACTAGAGAGAGAGAGGAAACTAGAAAGAGAGGGAATTGGAGAGAGGAAACTAGAGCGAGAGAGGAAACTAGAGAGAGAGAGGAAACTAGAGAGAGAGGAAACAAGAGAGATAAATGAAACTAGAGAGAGAAGAACCTAGAGAGAATTAGAGAGAGGTAACTAGAGAGAGAGGATAAGAGAGAGAGAATCTAGAGAGAAAGAGGAAAAGAGAGAGAGGAAACTAGAGAGAAAGAGGCAACTAGAGAGAGAGGAAACTAGAGAGAGAGAGGAACCAAAGAGAGATAGAGGAAACTAGAGAGAGAGAAGAAACTAGAGAGAGAGGGAACTAGAGACTAGAGGAAACTAGAGAAGAGAGGAAACTAGAGAGAGAGGGGGAACAGAAAGTGAGGAAACAGAGAGAGAGAAGAAACTAGAGAGAGAGGAAACTAGAAAGAGAGAGAGGAAAACTAGAGAGAGAGAGGAACTAGAGAGCAAGGAAACTGGAGAGAGAGGACACCGAGAGAGAGATGGGAAACTGAGATAGAGGAAGACTAGAGAGAGAGAGGCAAACTGAGAGAGAGGAAATAGAAAGAGAGAAGAAACAGGAGAGAGGGAGGAAAATAAGAGAGAGATAAACAAGAATAGAGGAAACAGAGAGAAGGGAACAGAGAGAGAGGGAAAACAGAGAGAGGGGAACTCTAGAGAGAAAGGAAACTAGAGAGAGAAGGGAAACAGAGAGAGAGGAAACTAGAGAGTAAGAGTAAAACAAGAGAGAGATGGGAAACTAGAGAGAGAGAGAGGAAACTAGACAGAGAGGAAACTAGAGAGAGAGAGGAAAACAGAGAGAGAGATAAACTATAGAGTTAGGAAACTAGAGAGAGGAGTAGAAGAGAAAGGGGAAACTAGAGAGAGAGAGGAAACTAGAGGGAGAGAGGAAACTAGAGAGAGAAGAGGGAAACAAGAGAGAAGAGGAAACAAAAGGAGGAAAAAGAGAGGCCTAGAGAGAGAGAGGAAACTAGAGAGAGATGAAACTAGAGAGAGAGAAAACTAGAGAGAGAGGGAACTAGAGAGAGTGAGGAAACTAGAGAGAGAGGCACCTAGAGAGAGAGAGGGGTAACTAGAGAGAGAGTAAACTAGAGAGAGACAGGAAACTAGAGATAGAGGAAACTAGAGAGAGAGAAGAAACTAGAGAGAGAGGGAACTAGAGACTAGAGGAAACTAGAGAAGAGAGGAAACTAGAGAGAGGGGGGAACTAGAAAGTGAGGAAACTAGAGAGAGAGAGGAAACTAGAGAGAGAGGAAACTAGAAAGAGAGAGTGGAAACTAGAGAGAGAGAGGGAACTAGAGAGCAAGGAAACTGGAGAGAGAGGACACTAGAGAGAGATGGGAAACTGGAGATAGGGGAAACTAGAGAGAGAGAGGCAACTGGAGAGAGAGGAAACTAGAAAGAGAGAAGAAACTAGAGAGAGGGAGGAAAATAAAGAGAGAGATAAACTAGAGAATAGAGGAAACTAGAGAGAGAGAGGAAACGAGAGAGATTGTAAACTAGAGAGAGATGGGAAACTAGAGAGAGAGAGGAATCTAGAGAGAGATAAAATAGAGAGTTAGGAAACGAGAGAGAGAGGAAACTAGAGAGTGAGGCAACTAGAGAGACAGAGGAAACTACAGAGAGAGGAAACTAGAGAGAGAGAGAGAAAACTAGAGAGAGAGAGGCAACTAGAGAGATAGGCAACTAGAGAGAGATGGGAAACTAGAGAGAGATGGGAAACTAGAGAGATAGAGGTAACTAGAGAGAGAGAGGAAACTAGAGAGAGATAGGAAACTAGAGAGATAGAGGTAACTAGAGAGAGAGGAAACTAGAGAGAGATAGGAAACTAGAGAGATAGAGTTAACTAGAGAGAGAGAGGAAACTAGAGAGAGAGGCAACTAGAGAGAGAGAGGAAACTAGAGAGAGAGGAAACTAGAGAGAGGGGGGGAACTAGAGAGGAGGAAACTGAGAGAGAGAGGAAACTAGAGAGAGAGGAAACTAGAAAGAGAGAGGGAAACTAGAGAGAGAGAGGGAAACTAGAGAGAAGGAAACGGAGAAAGAGGACACTGAGAGAGATGGGAAACGGAGATAGAGGAAACAGAGAGAGAGAGGAAACTGGAGAGAGCGGAAACTAGAAAGAGAGAAGAAACTAGAGAGAGGGAGGAAAAAAAGAGAGAGATAAACAGAGAATAGAGGGAAACTAGAGAGAGAGAGGCAACAGAGAGAGAGTAAACTAGAGAGAGATGGGAAACTAGAGAGAGAGAGGAATCTAGAGAGAGATAAAATAGAGAGTTAGGAAACAAGAGAGAGAGGAAACTAGAGAGGAGGCAACTAGAGAGAAGAGGAAACTACAGAGAGAGGAAACTAGAAAGAGAGAGAAAAAGAGAGAGAGAGGAAGAGAATAAAAGAGAGAAAGAGAAAAGAATAGAGAGAAAGGAAGGAAGAGAGAGAGGAAACTAGAGAGTAAGAGAAACTAGAGAGAGATGGGAAACTAGAGAGAGAGAGGAAACTAGACAGAGAGGAAACTAGAGAGAGAGAGGAAACTAGAGAGAGAGATAAACTAGAGAGTTAGGAAACTAGAGAGAGGATACAAGAGAAAGGGGAAACTAGAGAGAGAGAGGAAACTAGAGGGAGAGAGGAAACTAGAGAGAGAAGAGGAAACTAGAGAGAGAAAAGGAAACTAGAGAGAGTGAGGAAACTAGAGAGATAGGCACCTAGAGAGAGAGAGGAAACTAGAGAGAGATGAAACTAGAGAGAGAGAAAACTAGAGAGAGAGGGAACTAGAGAGAGTGAGGAAACTAGAGAGAGAGGCACCTAGAGAGAGAGAGGGGTAACTAGAGAGAGAGTAAACTAGAGAGAGACAGGAAACTAGAGATAGAGGAAACTAGAGAGAGAGAAGAAACTAGAGAGAGAGGGAACTAGAGACTAGAGGAAACTAGAGAAGAGAGGAAACTAGAGAGAGGGGGGAACTAGAAAGTGAGGAAACTAGAGAGAGAGAGGAAACTAGAGAGAGAGGAAACTAGAAAGAGAGAGTGGTAACTAGAGAGAGAGAGGGAACTAGAGAGCAAGGAAACTGGAGAGAGAGGACACTAGAGAGAGATGGGAAACTGGAGATAGGGGAAACTAGAGAGAGAGAGGCAACTGGAGAGAGAGGAAACTAGAAAGAGAGAAGAAACTAGAGAGAGGGAGGAAAATAAAGAGAGAGATAAACTAGAGAATAGAGGAAACTAGAGAGAGAGAGGAAACTAGAGAGAGAGAGTAAACTAGAGAGAGATGGGAAACTAGAGAGAGAGAGGTATCTAGAGAGATATAAAATAGAGAGTTAGGAAACGAGAGAGAGAGGAAACTAGAGAGTGAGGCAACTAGAGAGACAGAGGAAACTACAGAGAGAGGAAACTAGAAAGAGAGAGAAAACTAGAGAGAGAGAGGCAACTAGAGAGATAGGAAACTAGAGAGCAAGAGGAAACTAGAGAGAGAGGGAAAACTAGAGAGAGAGGGAAATCTAGAGAGAAAGGAAACTAGAGAGAGAAGGGAACCTAGAGAGAGAGGAAACTAGAGAGAAAGAGTCAACTAGAGAGAAAGAGTCAACTAGAGAGAGAGGAAACTAGAGAGAGAGAGGAAACTAGAAAGAGAGGGAATTGGAGAGAGGAAACTAGAGCGAGAGAGGAAACTAGAGAGAGAGAGGAAACTAGAGAGAGAGGAAACAAGAGAGATAAATGAAACTAGAGAGAGAAGAACCTAGAGAGAGGCAATTAGAGAGAGGTAACTAGAGAGAGAGGATACTAGAGAGAGAGGAATCTAGAGAGAAAGAGGCAACTAGAGAGAGAGGAAACTAGAGAGAAAGAGGAAACAGAGAAGAGGAAACTAGAGAGAGAGAGGAACCAATAGAGAGATAGAGGAAACTAGAGAGAGAGAAGAAACAGAGAGAGAGGGAACTAGAGACTAGAGGAAACTAGAGAAGAGAGGAAACTAGAGAGAGGGGGGAACTAGAAAGGAGGAAACTAGAGAGAGAGAAGAAACTAGAGAGAGAGGAAACTAGAAAGAGAGAGGGAAACTAGAGAGAGAGAGGGAACTAGAGAGCAAGGAAACTGGAGAGAGAGGAACTAGAGAGAGATGGGAAACTGAGATAGAGGAAACAGAGAGAGAGAGGAAACTGGAGAGAGAGGAAACTAGAAAGAGAGAAGAAACTAGAGAGAGGGAGGAAAATAAAGAGAGAGATAAACTAGAGAATAGAGGAAACTAGAGAGAGAGAGGAAACTAGAGAGAGAGAGTAAACTAGAGAGAGATGGGAAACTAGAGAGAGAGAGGAATCTAGAGAGAGATAAAATAGAGAGTTAGGAAACGAGAGAGAGAGGAAACTAGAGAGTGAGGCAACTAGAGAGACAGAGGAAACTACAGAGAGAGGAAACTAGAAAGAGAGAGAAAACTAGAGAGAGAGAGGCAACTAGAGAGATAGGCAACTAGAGAGCAAGAGGAAACTAGAGAGAGAGGGAAAACTAGAGAGAGAGGGGAATCTAGAGAGAAAGGAAACTAGAGAGAGAAGGGAAACTAGAGAGAGAGGAAACTAGAGAGTAAGAGTAAACTAGAGAGAGATGGGAAACTAGAGAGAGAGAGGAAACTAGACAGAGAGGAAACTAGAGAGAGAGAGGAAACTAGAGAGAGAGATAAACTAGAGAGTTAGGAAACTAGAGAGAGGATACAAGAGAAAGGGGAAACTAGAGAGAGAGAGGAAACTAGAGGGAGAGAGGAAACTAGAGAGAGAAGAGGAAACTAGAGAGAGAAAAGGAAACTAGAGAGAGGAGGAAAAGAGGATAGGCACCAGAGAGAGAGAGGAAACTAGAGAGAGATGAAAACAGAGAGAGAGAGAAACTAGAGAGAGAGGGAACTAGAGAGAGTG
Source organism: Coregonus clupeaformis (assembly GCF_020615455.1). NCBI lineage: Eukaryota > Metazoa > Chordata > Actinopteri > Salmoniformes > Salmonidae > Coregonus > Coregonus clupeaformis. Next base: position 20,825 of record NW_025533772.1, read on the forward strand.
AGGAAATAGAGAGAGAGGCACCAGAGAGAGAGAGGGGTAACTAGAGAGAGAGTAAACTAGAGAGAGAAGGAAAAGAGATAGAGGAAACTAGAGAGAGAGAGGAAACAGAGAGAGATAGGAAACTAGAGAGATAGAGTTAACTAGAGAGAGAGAGGAAACTAGAGAGAGAGGAACAGAGAGAGAGAGGAAACTAGAGAGAGAGGAAACTAGAGAGAGGGGGGGAACTAGAGAGGAGGAAACTAGAGAGAGAGAGGAAACTAGAGAGAGAGGAAACTAGAAAGAGAGAGTGGAAACTAGAGAGAGAGAGGGAACTAGAGAGCAAGGAAACTGAGAGAGAGGACAAGAGAGAGATGGAAATGGAGATAGAGGAAACTAGAGAGAGAGAGGAAACTGGAGAGAGCTGAAACTAGAAAGAGAGAAGAAACTAGAGAGAGGGAGGAAAAATAAAGAGAGAGATAAACTAGATAATAGAGAAACTAGAGAGAGAGAGGAAACGAGAGAGAGAGTAAACTAGAGAGAGATGGGAAACTAGAGAGAGAGAGGAATCTAGAGAGAGATAAAATAGAGAGTTAGGAAACAGAGAGAGAGGAAATAGAGAGTGAGGAAACAGAGAGAGAGAGGAAACTAAGAGAGAGGAAACTAGAAAGAGAGAGAAAACTAGAGAGAGAGAGGCAACTAGAGAGATAGGCAACTAGAGAGCAAGAGGAAACTAGAGAGAGAGGGAAAACTAGAGAGAGAGGGAAATCTAGAGAGAAAGGAAACTAGAGAGAGAAGGGAACCTAGAGAGAGAGGAAACTAGAGAGAAAGAGTCAACTAGAGAGAAAGAGTCAACTAGAGAGAGAGGAAACTAGAGAGAGAGAGGAAACTAGAAAGAGAGGGAATTGGAGAGAGGAAACTAGAGCGAGAGAGGAAACTAGAGAGAGAGAGGAAACTAGAGAGAGAGAGGAAACTAGAGAGAGAGGAAACAAGAGAGATAAATGAAACTAGAGAGAGAAGAACCTAGAGAGAGGCAATTAGAGAGAGGTAACTAGAGAGAGAGGATACTAGAGAGAGAGGAATCTAGAGAGAAAGAGGCAACTAGAGAGAGAGGAAACTAGAGAGAAAGAGGCAACTAGAGAGAGAGGAAACTAGAGAGAGAGAGGAACCAATAGAGAGATAGAGGAAACTAGAGAGAGAGAAGAAACTAGAGAGAGAGGGAACTAGAGACTAGAGGAAACTAGAGAAGAGAGGAAACTAGAGAGAGGGGGGAACTAGAAAGTGAGGAAACTAGAGAGAGAGAGGAAACTAGAGAGAGAGGAAACTAGAAAGAGAGAGTGGAAACTAGAGAGAGAGAGGGAACTAGAGAGCAAGGAAACTGGAGAGAGAGGACACTAGAGAGAGATGGGAAACTGGAGATAGAGGAAACTAGAGAGAGAGAGGAAACTGGAGAGAGAGGAAACTAGAAAGAGAGAAGAAACTAGAGAGAGGGAGGAAAATAAAGAGAGAGATAAACTAGAGAATAGAGGAAACTAGAGAGAGAGAGGAAACTAGAGAGAGAGAGTAAACTAGAGAGAGATGGGAAACTAGAGAGAGAGAGGAATCTAGAGAGAGATAAAATAGAGAGTTAGGAAACGAGAGAGAGAGGAAACTAGAGAGTGAGGCAACTAGAGAGACAGAGGAAACTACAGAGAGAGGTAACTAGAGAGAGAGAGAAAACTAGAGAGAGAGAGGCAACTAGAGAGATAGGCAACTAGAGAGAGATGGGAAACTAGAGAGAGATGGGAAACTAGAGAGATAGAGGTAACTAGAGAGAGAGAGGAAACTAGAGAGAGATAGGAAACTAGAGAGATAGAGGTAACTAGAGAGAGAGAGGAAACTAGAGAGAGATAGGAAACTAGAGAGAGAGAGTTAACTAGAGAGAGAGAGGAAACTAGAGAGAGAGGCAACTAGAGAGAGAGAGGAAACTAGAGAGAGAGGAAACTAGAGAGAGGGGGGAACTAGAGAGTGAGGAAACTAGAGAGAGAGAGGAAACTAGAGAGAGAGGAAACTAGAAAGAGAGAGTGGAAATTAGAGAGAGAGAGGGAACTAGAGAGCAAGGAAACTGGAGAGAGAGGACACTAGAGAGAGATAGGAAACTGGAGATAGAGGAAACTAGAGAGAGAGAGGAAACTGGAGAGAGCGGAAACTAGAAAGAGAGAAGAAACTAGAGAGAGGGAGGAAAATAAAGAGAGAGATAAACTAGAGAATAGAGGAAACTAGAGAGAGAGAGGAAACTAGAGAGAGAGAGTAAACTAGAGAGAGATGGGAAACTAGAGAGAGAGAGGAATCTAGAGAGAGATAAAATAGAGAGTTAGGAAACGAGAGAGAGAGGAAACTAGAGAGTGAGGACAACTAGAGAGACAGAGGAAACTACAGAGAGAGGAAACTAGAAAGAGAGAGAAAACTAGAGAGAGAGAGGCAACTAGAGAGATAGGCAACTAGAGAGCAAGAGGAAACTAGAGAGAGAGGGAAAACTAGAGAGAGAGGGAAATCTAGAGAGAAATGAAAACTAGAGAGAGAAGGGAACCCAGAGAGAGAGGAAACTAGAGAGAAAGAGTCAACTAGAGAGAAAGAGTCAACTAGAGAGAGAGGGAAATAGAGAGAGAGAGGAAACTAGAAAGAGAGGGAATTGGAGAGAGGAAACTAGAGCGAGAGAGGAAACTAGAGAGAGAGAGGAAACTAGAGAGAGAGAGGAAACTAGAGAGAGAGGAAACAAGAGAGATAAATGAAACTAGAGAGAGAAGAACCTAGAGAGAGGCAATTAGAGAGAGGTAACTAGAGAGAGAGGATACTAGAGAGAGAGGAATCTAGAGAGAAAGAGGCAACTAGAGAGAGAGGAAACTAGAGAGAAAGAGGCAACTAGAGAGAGAGGAAACTAGAGAGAGAGAGGAACCAATGGAGAGAGAGAGGCAACTAGAGAGAGAGGGAACTAGAGACTAGAGGAACCTAGAGAAGAGAGGAAACTAGAGAGAGATGGGAAACTAGAGAAAAATTGGAAACTAGAGAGAGAGGAAACTAGAGAGAGAGGGAATTGGAGAGAGGAAACTAGAGCGAGAGAGGAAACTAGAGAGAGGAAACAATAGAGAGAGAGAAAACTAGAGATAGAGGAAACTAGAGAGAGAGGAAACTAGAGAGAAAAAACTAGAGAGAAAGAGGTAACTAGATATAGAGAGAGAGGAAACTAGAGTAAGGAAACTAGTGAGAGAGAAAACTAGAGAGAGAGGAAACTAGAGAGAAAGAGGCAAATAGAGAGAGAGGAAACTAGATAGAGAGAGAGAGAAACTAGAGAGAGAGAGGAACCAATAGAGAGAGAGAGGCAACTAGAGAGAGAGGGAACTAGAGACTAGAGGAAACTAGAGACTAGAGGAAACTAGAGAAGAGAGAAAACTAGAAAGAGAGAATAAACTAGAGAGAGAGAGAGAGGATATTGGAGATAGAGGAAACTAGAAAGAGAGAAGAAACTAGAGAGAGAAATGAAACTAGAGAGAGATGAAACTAGAGAGAAAGAGGAAACTAGAGAGAGAGGAAACTAGAGGGAGAGAGGAAACTAGAGAGAGAGGAAACTAGAGGGAGAGAGGAAACTAGAGAGAGAGAGGAAACAAGAGAGAGAAAACTAGATAGAGAGGAAACTAGAGAGAGAGGAAACTAGAGAGAGGAAACTAGAGAGAGAGGAAAGTAGAGAGAGAGGATACTAGAGAGAGAGGCGAGTAGAGAGAGAGGAAAGTAGAAAGAGAGAGGAACCAATAGAGAGCGAGAGGAAACTGGAGAGAGATAGGAAACTAGAGAAAAAGAGGAAACTAGAGAGAGAGGCAACTAGAGAGAGAGGGAATTGGAGAGAGGAAACTAGAGCGAGAGAGGAAACTAGAGAGAGAGAGGAAACTAGAGAGAGAGGAAACTAGAGAGAGAGGAAACAAGAGAGATAAATGAAACTAGAGAGAGAGGACCCTAGAGAGAGGCAATTAGAGAGAGGTAACTAGAGAGAGAGGATACTAGAGAGAGAGGAATCTAGAGAGAAAGAGGAAACTAGAGAGAGAGGAAACTAGAGAGAAAGAGGCAACTAGAGAGAGAGGAAACTAGAGAGAGAGAGGAACCAAAAGAGAGAGAGAGGCAACTAGAGAGAGAGGGAACTAGAGACTAGAGGAAACTAGAGAAGAGAGGAAACTAGAGAGAGATGGGAAACTAGAGAGAGATGGGAAAATAGAGAGATAGAGGAAACTAGAGAGAGAGGAAACTAGAGAGAAAAAACTAGAGAGAAAGAGGTAACTAGATATAAAGAGAGATGAAACTAGAGAAATGAAACTAGTGAGAGAGAAAACTAGAGAGAGAGGAAACTAGAGAGAAAGAGGCAACTAGAGAGAGAGGAAACTAGAGAGAGAGAGAGAAACTAGAGAGAGAGAGAGGAACCAATAGAGAGAGAGAGGCAACTAGAGAGAGAGGGAACTAGAGACTAGAGGAAACTAGAGACTAGAGGAAACTAGAGAGTCGAGGAAACTAGAAAAGAGTGGAAACTAGAGAGAGATGGGAAACTAGAGAGACATGGGAAAATAGAGAGATAGAGTTAACTAGAGAGAGAGGAAACTAGAAAGAGAGAATAAACTACAGAGAGAGAGAGAGGATATTGGAGATAGAGGAAACTAGAAAGAGAGAAGAACCTAGAGAGAGAAATGAAACTATAGAGAGATGAAACTAGAGAGAAAGAGGAAACTAGAGAGAGAAATGAAACTAGAGAGAGATGAAACTAGAGAGAAAGAGGAAACTAGAGAGGGAGAGGAAACTAGAGAGAGAGAGGAAACTAGAGAGAAAGAGGAAACTAGAGGGAGAGAGGAAACTAGAGAGAGAGAGGAAACTAGAGAGAGAGGAAACTAGAGAGAGGAAACTAGAGAGAGAGGAAACTAGAGAGAGAGGGGAACCTAGAGAGACAGGAGAACCTAGAGAGACAGGAGAACCTAGAGAGAGAGGAAACTAGAGAGAGAGGAAACTAGAGAGAGAGGAGAATAGAGAGAGAGGATAGTAGAAAGAGAGAGGAAACTAGAGAGAGGTGACTAGCGAGAGAGAGGAATCTTGAGAGAAAGGTAACGAGAGAGAAATTGGAAAGTTGAGAGAGCGGAAACTAGAAAGAGAGAGAAAACTAGAGAGAGAGAGAGGAAACTAGAGAGAGTGAGGAACCTAGAGAAAGGCACCTATAGAGAGAGAGGAAATTAGAGAGAGAGGAAACTAGAGAGAGAGATAAACTAGAGAGAGAGATAAACTAGAGAATATAGGAAACTAGAGAGAGAGAGGTAACTAGAGAGATAGATGTAACTAGAGAGAGATAGGAAACTAGAGAGAGATGGGAAACTAGAGAGATTGAGGTAATAAGAGAGAGAGAGAGAGAGGAAACTAGAGAGAGTGAGAGGAAACTAGAGAGAGCGGAAACTAGAGAGAGAGGAATCTAGAGAGAGAGATAAAATAGAGAGTTAGGAAACTAGAGAGAGAGGAAACTAGAGAGTGAGGCAACTAGAGAGACAGAGGCAACTAGAGAGAGAGGAAACTAAAAAGAGAGAGAGAAAACTAGAGAGAGAGAGGCAACTAGAGAGAGAGGAAACTAGAGAGACAGGAGAACCTAGAGAGACAGGAAACTAGAGAGAGAGAGAGAGAGAAAATAGAGAGAGAGGAAAGTAGAGAGAGAGAGGAAAATAGAGAGAGAGGAAAGTAGAGAGAGAGAGAAGTAGAGAGAGAGGAAACTAGAGAGAGAAGAAACTAGAGGGAAAAGGAAACTAGAGAGAGAGGAAACTAGAGGGAGAGAGGAAATTAGAGAGAGGGAGGGAACTAGAGAGTGAGGAAACTAGAGAGAGAGAGGAAACTAGAGAGAGAAGAGGAAACTAGAGAGAGTGAGGAAACTAGAGAGAGGCACCTAGAGAGAGAGGGGAAACTAGAGAGAGTGGAAACTAGAGAGAGGAAACTAGAGAGTAAGAGGAAACTAGAGAGAGAGAGAGAGAGAGAGAGGAAACTAGAGAGAGATAAGAAACTAGAGAGAGAGAGGAAACTAGACAGCGTGGAAACTAGAGAGAGAGAGGAAACTAGAGAGAGAGATAAACTAGAGAGTTAGGAAACTAGAGAGAGAGGAAACTAGAGAAAGGGGAAATGAGAGAGAGAGGCAACTAGAGAGTGAGGAAACTAGAGAGAGAGAGGAAACTAGAGAGAGAAGAGGAAACTAGAGAGAGGGAACTAGAGAGAGTGAGGAAACTAGAGAGAGGCACCTAGAGAGAGAGGGGAAACTAGAGAGAGGGAAACTAGAGAGAAAGAGGAAACTAAAGAGAGATGAAACTAGAGAGATAGATAAAACTAGAGAGATTGAGGAAATTAGAGAGAGTGGAAACTAGAGAGAGAGGGAACTGGAGACTAGAGGAAACTAGAGAAGAGAGGACACTAGAGAGAGATGGGCAACTAGAGAGAGATGGGAAAATAGAGAGATAGAGGTAACTAGAGAGAGAGAGGAAACTAGAGAGAGGAAACTAGAAAGAGAGAATAAACTAGAGAGAGAGAGGAAACTAGAGAGAGAGAGGAAACTAGAGAGAGAGGAAAATAGAGAGAAAATAGGAAAATAGAGAGAAAGGAAACTAGAGAGAGAGATGAAACTAGAGAGAGAGGTATCTAGAGGGAAAAGGAAACTAGAGAGAGAGGAACCTAGAGGGAGAGGAAACTAGAGGGAAAAGGAAAGTAGAGAGAGAGGAAACTAGAGAGGTGACTAGCAAGAGAGAGGAATCTAGAGAGAGGGAGGGAACTAGAGAGAGAGGACAAAAGAGAGAGAGAGGAAACTAGAGAGAGAGGAAACTAGAGAGAGGAAACTAGAGAGTAAGAGGAAACTAGAGAGAGATGGGAAACTAGAGAGAGAGAGGAAACTAGAGATGAGATAAACTAGAGAGTTAGGAAACTAGAGAGAGAGGAAACTATAGAAAGGGGAAACTAGAGAGAGAGAGGAAACAAGAGAGAAAGGAAACTAGAGAGAGAGAGGAAACTAGAAAGAGAAGAGAAAACTAGAGAGAGAAGAGGAAACTAGAGAGAGAGGGAACTAGAGAGAGTGAGGAAACTAGAGAGAGAGGCACCTAGAGATAGAGAGGAAATTAGAGAGAGGGGAAACTAGAGAGAAAGAGGAAACTAGAGAGAGAGGAAACTAGAGAGATAGAGGAAACTAGAGAGAGAGTGGAAACTAGAGAGAGAGGGAACTAGAGACTAGAGGAAACTAGAGAAGAAAGGAAACTAGAGAGAGAGGGGAATCTAGAGAGAGAGGAAACTAGAGAGAGAGGTGACTAGAGAGAGAGGAAACTAGAGAGAGAGAGAGGAAACTAGAGTTAGAGATGAAACTAGAGAGAGATGAAACTAGAGAGAGAGGAAACTAGAGAGAGATGAAACTAGAGAGAGATGAAACTAGAGAGAGAGGGGAACCTAGAGAGACAGGAAACTAGAGAGATTGAAGAAACAATAGAGAGAGAGAGGAAAGTAGAGAGATATTAATCTAGAGAGAGAGGAAAGTAGAGAGAGAGAGGAAACTAGAGAGAGATGGGAAACTAGAGAGATAGAGGTAACTAGAGAGAGAGAGGAAACTAGAGAGAGATTGGAAACTAGAGAGATAGAGGTTATAATAGAGAGAGAGGAAACTAGAGAGAGAGAGAGAGGTATCTAGAGAGAGAGATAAAATAGAGAGTTAGGAAACTAGAGAGAGAGGAAACTAGAGAGTGAGGCAACTAGAGAGACAGAGGAAACTAGAGAGAGGAAACTAAAGAGAGAGGGGAATCTAGAGAGAGAGGAAACTGGAGAGAGAGGAAACTAGAAAGAGGGAATAAACTAGAGAGAGAGGAAACTAGAGAGAGAGAGAGGAAACTAGAGAGAATGAGGAAACTTTAGAGAGAGTGACCTAGAGAGAGAAGAAACTAGAGAGAGAGAGGGAAATAGAGAGAGAGGGAACAGAGAAAAAGAGGAAACAGAGAGAGAGAGGAAACAGAGAGAGAGAAACAGAGAGAATGAGGAAACAAGGAGAGAGTAACAGAGAGAGAGAAACTAGAGATAGGGGAAACTAGAAAAAGAGAAAACAGAAAGAGAGAAGAAACTAGAGAGAGAGAGGAAACTAGAGAGAGAGGGAAACTGCAGAAAGAGGAAACAGAAGAGAGGAAACTAGAGAGAGAGAGAGGAAACTAGAGAGAGAGGAAACTAGAGAGAGAGGGGAAACTAGAGAGAAGGAAACTAGAGAGATTGAGGAAACAAAGAGAGAGAGAAAGTAGAGAGAGAGGAAACTAGAGAGAGAGGGAAACCCGAGAGAAGGGAAACAGAGAGAGGAGGAAACTAGAGAGAGGGAAAACTAGAGAGAATTGGAAACTGAGAGAGTGGAAACTAGAGAGAGAGAGGAAACTAGAGAGAGAGAGGAAACTAGAGAGAGAGAGGACTCTAGAGAGAGAGAGAAAACTAGAGAGAGCGGAAACTAGAGAGATTGGAAACTAGAGAGATAGAGGAAACTAGAGAGAGAAGGAAACTAGAGAGAGAAGAGGTAACTAGAGAGAGAGGGGAACTCGAGAGAGAGGAAACTAGAGAGAGTGAGGAAACTATAGAGAGTGAGGAAACTAGAGAGAGGTAACTAGAGAGAAATTGGAAACTTGAGAGAGCGGAAACTAGAGAGAGAGAGAAAACTAGAGAGAGAGAGGAAACTAGAGAGAGAGGAAACTAGAGAGAATGAGGAAACTAGAGAGAGAGTTACCTAGAGAGAGAAGAAACTAGAGAGAGGGGGGAAACTGGAAAAAGAGAAAACTAGAAAGAGAGAAGAAACTAGAGAGAGAGAGGAAACTAGAGAGAGAGGGAACTAGACAGAAAGAGGAAACTAGAGCGAGAGAGGAAACTAGAGAGAGAGAGAGGGAACTAGAGAGAGAGGAAACTAGAGAGAGGGGAACCTAGAGAGATTGAGGAAACAATAGAGATAGAGAGAGGCAAGTAGAGAGAGAGGAATCTAGAGAGAGAGGGGAAACTCGAGAGAGGGGAAACTAGAGAGAGTGAGGAAACTAGAGAGAGGTAACTAGAGAGAAATTGGAAACTTGAGAGAGAGAGGAAACTAGAGAGAGAGGACTCTAGAGAGAGAGAGGAAACTAGAGAGAGAGAGAAACTAGAAAAGAGGAAATAGAGAGAGAGGGGAAAATGAGAGAGAAAAACTAGAGAGAGAGGGGGAAACTAGAGAGAGAAATAGATAGGAGAGAAGAAACTAGAGAGAGAGAGGAAACTAGAGAGAAAAAGAAAACTAAGGAGAGAGGAAACTAGGAGATGAAACAAGAGAGAGGAAACTAGAGAGAGAGAGGAAACAGAGAGAGAGAGAAAACTAGAGAGAAGAGAAACTAGAGAGAGAGAGGAAACAGAGAGAGAGGAAACAGAGAGAGAGAGGAAATAGAGAGAGAGGAAACTAGAGAGAGAGAGGAAACTAGAGAGAGGAAAAGAGAGAAAGGAAACCTGAGAGAGGAAACTAGAGAGAGAGAGGAAACTAGAGAGAGAGAGGAAACTAGAGAGAGAGAGGAAACTAGAGAGAGAGAGGAAAACTAGAGAGAGAAAGAGAAACATAGAGAGAGGAGGAAACTAGAGAGAGAGAGGAAACTAGAGAGAGAAGGAAGAGAAAACTAGAGAGAGAAGAGGAAACTAGAGAGAGAAAAGGAAATAAGAGAGAGAGGAAACTAGAGAGAGGAGGAAACTAGAGAGAGAAGTAAAAAAAATAGAGAAGAGGAAACTAGAAGAGAGAAAAAACAAGAAGGGAGAAACAGAGAAGAGAAACTAGAAGAGAGAAACTAGAGAGAGAGAGGAAACTAGAGAGAGAGAGGAAATAGAGAGAGGAAACAGGAGAGAGAGGGGAAACTGGAGAGAGGGAAAGAAGAAGAAACTAAGAGAAGGAAACAGAAGAAAGAGAAAACTAGAGAGAGAGGAAACTAGGAAGAAAGAGAGAGAGGAAACTAGAGAGAGAGAGGAAATAGAGAGAGAGAGAAAATAGAGAGAAGAGGAAACTAGAGAGGAGGAAACAGAGAGAGAGAAAGAGAGAGAAGAGGAAAATAGAGAGAGAGGAAACTAGAGAGGGAGAGAAACAGAGAGAGGAAAAGAGAGAAATGAAATTGAGAGAGTGGAAACTAGAAAGAGAGAGGAAACAGAGAGAGAGAGGAAACAGAGAGAGAGAGACAGAGAGAGAGAGAAAACTAGAGAGAGAATAGGAAACTAGAGAGAGAGAGAAACTAGAGAGAGAGAGGAAACTAGAGAGAGAGAGGAAATAGAGAAGAGAAACTAGAGAAGAAGAGGAAACTAGAGAGAGAAGAGGAAACTAAGAGAGAAACTAGAGAGAGGGAGGAAACTAGGAAGAATAGAAAAAGAGAGAGAAGAGGAAACTAGAGAGAGAAGAGGAAACTAGAGAGAGAGAAACTAGAGAGAGAGAGGAAACAGAGAGAGAGGAAACAGAGAGAGAGAGGAAACTAGAGAAGGAGGGAAACTAGAGAGAGAGAAATGAGAGAGAGGGAAAATGAGAGAGAAGAAACTGAGAGAGAGGGGAAACTAGAGAGAGAGGAACAGATTGAGAGAAAGAAACTAAGAGAGGAAACTAGAGAGAAAGAGAAAAAGAGGAGAGAGGAAATAGGAGATGAAACAGAGAGAGGAAACTAGAGGGAGAGAGGAAACTAGAGAGAGAGAGAGAAACTAAGAAGAGAAAAGAGAGAGAGAGGAAACAGAGAGAAGAAAACTAAGAGAGAGAGAAACTAGAGAGAGAAGAGGAAAATAGAGAGAGAGAAACTAGAGAGATGAGGAAACAGAGAGAGGAAACTAGAGAGAAAGAAATGAGAGAGGGAAACTAGAGAGAGAGAGGAAACAGAGAGAGAGGAAAAGAGAGAGAGAGGAATAGAGAGAGAGGAAAACTAGAGAGAGAGAGGAAAAGAGAGAGGAGGAAACAGAGAGAGAGGAAAAGAGAGAGGAGAACTAGAGAGAGAGAGAGGAAACAGAGAGAGAGGAAAGAGAGAGAGAGGAAACTAGAGAGAGTGAAGGAAATAGAGAGAGAGACAGAGAGAGAAAATAGAGAGAAAAAAAAGAAGAGAAGAGGAAACTAGAGAGAGAGAGGAAAACAAGAGGAGGAGGAAACTAGAGAGAGAGAGGAAACGAGAGAGAGAGGAAACTAGAGAGAGATGGAAACTAGAGAGAGAGGAAACTAGAGAGAGATAAAAGAAGGAAACAGAGAAGAGGAAACTAGAGAGAGAGGAAACTAGAGAGAGAGGAAACTAGAGAGAGGAAACAGATAGAGAGAAGAAACAGAGAGAGAGAGAAAACTAGAGAGAGAGAGAAACTAGACAGAAAGAGAAAACAGAGAGAGAGGGAAATAGAGAGAGGAAACTAGAGAGAGAGAAACTAGAGGGAGAGAGAGGAAACTAGAGAGAAAGAGAAAAGAGAGAGAGAGAAAACTAGAGAGAGAGAGGAAACTAGAGAGAGAGAGGAAACTAGAGAGAGAAGAGGAAAACTAGAGAGAGAGGAAACTAGAGAGAGAGAGGGAAACTAGAGAGAGGAAAAGAGAGAAATTGGAAACCTAGAGAGAGAAATAGAGAGAGAGAGGAAACTAGAGAGAGAGGGAAACTAGAGAGAGAGAGGAACTAGAGAGAGAGGAAACTAGAGAGAGAGAGGAAATAGAGAGAAGAGAAAATAGAGAGAGAGGAAACTAGAGAGTGGGAGGAAACAGAGAGAGGAAAGAGAGAAATGAAACTAGAGAGAGGAAACTAGAGAGAGAGAGGAAACAGAGAGAGAGGAAACAGAGAGAGAGAAAAAGAGAGAGAGGAAACTAGAAGAGAGAGGAAACTAGAGAGAAGAGGAAAACTAAGAGAGAGGAAACTAGAAGAGAGGAAACAAAGAGAGGGAAACAGAGAAAAAGAAAACTAGAGAGAGGGAAAGGAGAAAGAAGAAACTAGAGAGAGAGGGGAAACTGGAGAGAGGGAACTAGATTGAGAGAAGAAACTAGAGAGAGTGAGGAAACTAGACAGAAAGAGAAAACTAGAGCGAGAGAGGAAACTAGGGAGATGAAACTAGAGAGAGAGGAAACTAGAGGGAGAGAGGAAACTAGAGAGAGAGAGAAAACTAGAGAGAAGAGGAAACTAGAGAGAGAGAGGAAACTAGAGAGAGAGAGGAAACTAGAGAGAGAAGAGGAAAATAGAGAGAGAGGAAACTAGAGAGAGAGAGGAAACTAGAGAGAGAGAGGAAACTAGAGAGAGAGAGGAAACTAGAGAGAGAGAGGAAACTAGAGAGAGAGAGGAAACTAGAGAGAGTGAGGAAACTGAGAGAAGCAAAGAGAAAACTAGAGAGAGAAGAGGAAACTAGAGAGAGAAGAGGAAAAGAGAGAGAGAGGAAACTAGAGAGAGAGAGAAAACTAGAGAGAGAGAGGAAACTAGAGAGAGAGAGAGAAACTAGAGAGAGAGGAAACTAGAGAGAGAGGAAACTAAGAGAGAGAGGAAAAGAGAGATGAGGAAACAGAGAGAGAAGAAACAGAAAGAGAAAACTAGAGAGAGAGAGGAAACTAGAGAGAGAAGAGGAAACTAGAGAGGAGAGGAAACTAGAGAGAGAAGAAACAGAGAGAAAATAGAGAAAAGAGGAAAAGAGAGAGAATAGGAAACAGAAGGGAGGAAACTAGAGAGAGAGAGGAAACTAGAGAGAAAGAGGAGAAACAGAGAGAGAAGAGGAAACTAGAGAGAGAAGAGGAAACTAGAGAGAGGAGGAAACTAGAGAGAGAGAGAAAACTAGAGAGAGAGAGAAACAGAGAGAGAGAGGAAAATAGAGAGAAGAAAGAGAGAGAAAATAGAGAGAGAAGGGAAACAGAGAGAGAGAGGGAAACTAGAGAGAGTGAGGGAAACTAGAGAGAGAGAGGAAACTAGAGAGGGAGAGGAAACAGAGAGAGAGAGGAAACCCGAGAGAGAGGAAACAGAGAGAGAGAGGAAACTAGAGAGAGAGAGGAAACTAGAGAGAGAGAGGAAAAGAGAGAGAAGAAACAGAAGAGAGAAACTAGAGAGAAGAGGAAAAGAGAGAGAAGAGGAAACTAGAGAGAGTGAGGAAACTAGGGAGGGAGAAAACTAGAGAGAGAGAGGAAACTAGAGAGAGAGAGGAAACTAGAGAGAGAGAGAACTAGAGAGAGAGAGGAAACTAGAGAGAGAGAGAAATAGAGAGAAGAAAAGAAGAGAGAAAAAGAGAGAGAAACAGAGAGGAGAAAACAAGAGAGAGAGAGGAAACAGAGAGAGAGGAAACTAGAAGAGAGAGAGGAAATAAGAGAGAGAGGAAACTGAGAGAGAGGAAACTAGAGAGAGGGGAAACTAGAAAGAGAGAGAGGAAACTAGAGAGAGAAGAGGAAACCAGAGAGAGAAGAGGGAAACTAGAGAGAGAGAGGAAACTGAGAGAGAGGAAACTAGAGAGAGAGAGGAAACTAGAGAGAGGAGGAAACTAGAGAGAGGAGAAACTAGAGGAAAGAAACAGAGAGAGAGGTACATAGAGAGAGAGAGGAAACTAGAGAGAGAGAGGAATATAGAGAGAGAGGAAACTAGATAGAGAGAGAAAACTAGAGAGAGAGCAAAAACTAGACAGAGAAAGGAAACTAGAGAGAGAGGAAACTAGAGAGAGAGGAAACTATACAGTGAAGAAACTAGAGAAAGAGAGGAAACTAGAGAGAGAAGAGGAAACTAGAGAGAGAAGAGGAAACTAGCGAGAGAGGCACCTGGAGAGAGAGAGGAAATTAGAGAGATGGGAAACTAGAGACGAGAGGAAACTAGAGAAGAGAGGAAACTAGAGAGAGAGGAAACTAGAGAGAGAGAGAAAAAGAGAGAAGGAAACTAGAGAGAGAGCAAACTAGAGAGAGAGGAAACTAGAGAGACAGAGGAAACTAGAGAGAGAGGAAACTAGAAAGAGAGAGAGGAAACTAGAGAGAGAGAGGAAACTAGAGAGAGAGGAAACGAGAGAGGGAAACTAGATGAGAGAAGAAACTAGAGAGAGTGAGGAAACAAGAGAGAGTGAGGAAACTAGAAGAAAGAGAAACTAGAGAGAGAGGAAACAGAGGAGAGGAAACTAGAGAGAGAGGGAAACTAGAGAGAGAGAGAGAGGAAACTAGAGAGAAAGAGGAAACTAGAGAGAGAGAGGAAACCAGAGAGAGAGAGGAAACTAGCGAGAGAGAGGGAAACTAGAGAGAGAAGAGGAAAATAGAGAGAGAGAGGAAACTAGAGAATGTAGGAAACTAGAGAGAGGGAAACTAGAGAGAGAGGAAACTAGAGAGAGAGGGGAAAAGAGGGAGAGAGAGGAAACTAGAGAGAGAGGGGAAACTAGAGAGAGAGAGAAACAGATTGAGAGAGAGAAACTAGAGAGAGAGAGGAAACTAGAGAGAAAGAGAAAACTAGAGCGAGAGAGGAAACTAGGGGATGGAAAACTAGAGAGAGAGGAAACTAGAGAGAGAGAGAGAGGAAACTAGAGAGAAAGAGATACTAGAGAGAGAGAGGAAACTAGAGAGAGAGGAAACTAGAGAGAGAGAGGAAACTAGAGAGAGAGAGAGGAACTAGAGAGAGAGGAAACTAGAGAGAGTGAGGAAACTGAGAGAGAGGAGAGAGAGATGAAACTAGAGAGAGAGGGAAAATGGAGAGAGAAGAAACTAGAGAGAGAGGAAACTAGACAGAGAGAGGAAACTAGAGAGAGAGAGGAAACTAGAGAGAGAGATGAAACTAGAGAGAGGGAAACTAGAGAGAGAGAGGAAACTAGAGAGCGAGAGGAAACTAGAGAGAGAGGGAAACTAGAGAGAGAGGAAACTAGAGAGAGAGAGGAAAAAGCTTAGAGAGAGGGAAAGTAGAGAGAGAGGAAAGCAGAGAGAGGAGGAAACAGAGAGAGAGGAAACTAGAGAGAGAATTGAAACTGAGAGAGAGGAAAATAGAGAGAGTGAGGAAACTAGGAGAGAGAGGGAAACTAGAGAGAGAGAGGAAACTAGAGAGAGAGGAAACTAGAAGAGAGGAAACAGAGAGAGAGAGGATACTAGAGAGAGAAGAGGAAACTAGAGAGAGAGGGAAACTAGAGAGGAAGAGGAAACTAGAGGGACGAGAGGAAACTAGAGAGAGAGAGGAAACTAGAGAGCAAGAGGAAACTGAGAGAGAGAGGAAACTAGAGAGAGAGAGGAAACTAGAGGAGAGAAGAGGAAACTAGAGAGAGAGGAAACTAGAGAGAAGAGGAAACTAGAGGGAGAGAGGAAACTAGAGGGAGAGAGGAAACTAGAGAGAGAGGGAAAAAGAGAGAGAAGAAACTAGAGAGAGGAGGAAACTAGAGAGAAGCACAGAGAGAAACACAGAGAGACAGGAGGAAACTAGAGAGAGACAGGAAACTAGAGAGAGAGAGGAAACAATAGAGAGAGAGGAAAGTAGTGTTATGATTTACCAGTATTAGAACCCAAATGCAGACAAGTACACCAAGCCAGAGAAGGTTTAACAGGTTTATTTAAAATGTTCAATAGTCCAGGTTTCCAATAATAGGGGAAGAGCAAGTCCAGGTTACAGGGAGGGTAACAGATCCAGGTCAGGGCAGGTGTGGTACCGTAATGTCCTAGTGTCCGTGAGAGTCCAAAAGAGAGGTCCGGTAGTGGAGAGCAGGATGTGTGGCAGGAGTGAAGCGGGAGGCAGAGTCAGGTTCCAAATATCTGTGGCACAGGAGAAAAAGTAAATAGAACAGGCCAAAACACAAAGAGCAAAAAATAAACAGGTTGAGCGGCAGGTGACTAACAGGTCATCTTGACTAGATCTGACGAATGAGTGGTAAAGTTTGACCGGGTCTTAAAGGCTGAGGTGATTATGGTGAATGAGCTGCAGCTGGAACCCTGACTCCCGACACCAGACTTCACTCCCCTGCAATCAAGGACAGACAGAGGGGGAGGGAGAGAGCAGAGAGAGAGCTACCTAGCAGCGGGCCTAACAGTACCCCCTCTACGGACGCCACCTGGCGGCCGAGGTTTATCGGGATGTAACCTATGAAACTCTCTGACCAGAGCAGAGATCCACAATCGAAGCTCCTGGGCACCCAGGAACGTTCCTCAGGACCATAACCCTCCCAATCACCAGGTACTGGAAACCACGACGCGAGGAACATCCAGAAGTCGCCGGACAGTGTAGACCGGACCCACCCACGATCCTGGGCGGAGGAGGGGGGACGAGAGGGCGGGCACAGAGGGCTAACCGACACAGGCTTGATCTGGGAAACATGAAAGGTGGAATGAACCCGTAGGGAGGCAGGAAGCTGGGTAGCTTAACCGCAGCAGGGGTTAACAATAGACAGTATCTTGAACGGTCCTATAAAACGAGGCGCCATCTTCTTAGACTCCACCTTCAATGGAAGGTCCCGTGACTTCAGCCATACCTCTTGACCAGGAGAGTAACCGGGGAGCCTGGGACGGTGACGCTGGTTTTGCCTCTGCATGTACGCCGGCTCGGGACAGAGCTACCCTGGCCTTCCTCCAGACCTGGAAGCAGCGGGGCGCAGTGGGACTGCACCGAGGGTACCGCCAGTTCCCTCTCTTGAGAAGGGAACAGGGGAGGTTGATAACCCAGAGCACACAGAAAAGAGACAAACCAGAGGAAGGCGTTAGTCAAGGTGTTATGAGCATATTCCACCCAGGGGAGCATGGAGCTCCATGACCCAGGGTTAGACCCTGTGACACAGCGAAGAGCGGTCTCCATCTCCTGGTTCGCTCTCTCGGCTTGCCCGTTGGTCTGGGGGTGATATCCAGAGGACAGGCTGGATGTAATGCCCAAAGCTTTACAGAAAGCTTTCCACACCTGGGAGACAAACTGGGGACCCCTGTCAGAGACAATATCCGTGGGTAGACCATGAGAGCGGAACACATGTTCAACCAAAATATCAAAAAGCCGTCTCTGGCAGTGGGCAGTTTAGGTAGGGCCAAAAAAATGAGCGAACTTAGAAAAAACGATCAATCACCGTAGAAGAATTACAGTCTTTCCAGACGAGGGGGGAAGTCCAGTGACAAAATCCATAGCGAGTATGCCACCAGGGCGGCTGGGTATAGGTAGAGGTCGTAGATGACCAGCGCTGGCCTGGGTGGAGTTCTTACTTCGTGCACATACCGCACAAGCAGCAATGAAGGCTCGAGTGTCCGCCTCCATCGTGGCCCACCAGAACTTCGTCGCACAAAGTCAAGGGTCCGTAAAACTCCAGGGTGACAGGTAAGGGGAGACGAGTGAGCCCACTGAAGTACCTGGGAGCGAGCAGACTCAGGGACAAACATCCGGTTAGGGAGGACCCCTCCCAGGGTCAGCTTGATGATGTTGAGCCTGTCTAACAATCCCTCGATGTCACATGTGACGACCCGCAATACTGCAGGTAGGAGGCAAAATGGGTTCAGGGTTACTACCAGTATCAACAGCCGAATGAACACGAGACAGGCGTCAGGCTTGACGTATGACCAGGACGGTAAGACAGAGAAAATTGAATCTCCCAAAAATAGTGCCCACCTGGCTTGACGGGGGTTGAGCTGCTTCGCTGACTGGAGGTAAGCCAGATTCTTATGATCCGTCCAAACGATGAAGGGTTGTTCCGCCCTCCAACCAATGCGCCACCCCGAGAGCCAGCATAACGGCGAGCAGTTCACGATTGCCAACATCATAATTCTCTCTGCCTGAGAAAGTTTCCTTGAGAGAAAAGCACAGGGATGCAGTTTGTTATCTTCAGGAGAACGCTGTGACAACACCGCACCTACCCCAGTGTCGGATGCATCCACCTCCACGACAAACTGGCGGTGGGGTCCGGCCGCATCAGAATGGGAGCCGAGGCGAAGCGATGTTTCAGTTCTCCGAAGCTGATTCGGCCCCTTCATTCCAAGCGAACGGTCGTGAGATGGAGGTGAGAGCGGTGGAGTGGCGCAATGCGGCTGTAGTCCTTGATGAACCTCCTGAGAGAAGTTCGCAAACCCCAGAAATCGGTGGAAGTTGTTTGCGGGTAGAGGGGGCTGGCCAGTCCGTGACAGCAGAGATCTTAGCTGGGTCCATCCGCAACTCCCCTGAGCGATGATGTAACCCAAAAAGAGGTCTCAGACACATGAAATTCACATTTCTCCATCTTCACAAACAGTTTGTTCTCCAACAACCTTTGCAACACCTGGCGCACATGCAGTTCATGTTCCTGGGAGGACTCTGAGAAAATCAAGATATCATCCAGATAGGACAAAAACAAACCGATTCAACATGTCCCGAAGGACATCATTGACTAGTGCCTGAAAAACAGCAGGGGCATTAGACAACCCAAAAGGCATAACCAGATACTCAAAATGTCCCAAGGGTGTGTTGAAGGCAGTCTTCCATTCATCACCTTTACGAATGCGCACCCAGGTGATACGATTTCGTAGATCCAGTCGTAAAGATGGTAGCACCATGAAGGAGGGGAAAAGCAGAATTAATCAAAGGCAGAGAATATTGTTCTTAATGGTGATGTTGTTAAGTCCACGGTAATCAATACAGGGTCTGGAGGGTCTTATCCTTCTTAGCAACAAAAAAGAATCCCCGGCTCCTACAGGTAGACGAGGAAGGACGCATAATACCGCCGCCAAGGAGTCCCGAATGTAGTCCCATAGCCTCCGTCTCGGCCGGGAGAGATTGTACAGGCGACTGCTGGGGAGCGGGGCTCCTGGCTGGAGGTCAATGGCACAGTCGTAAGGCCGGTGAGGAGGAAGAGAAGTAGCTCTGTGTTTGCAGAAAACGGATGCCAGGTCATGATACACGCAGAACATTAGAAAGATCCATGGACTCCAGTGGAGGTCGAGGCACAGTACTGGCAGGAGTCAGAGCAGAACACAAACAATTCACATGACAAAATGTGCTCCATGAAACAATTCTACCTGTCACCCAATCAATGTGTGGATTGTGTCTTATGGAGCCAGGGGATACCAAGGACCAGAGGGGTCTGTGGGCAGTCGATAATATGGAATTGAATGTTCTCCCGATGATTTCCCGACACTCTAAGACAAACAGGAACAGTCTGATGGGTAATATGGGTCAACAATTGTCCATTCAGACCCTTAGCCTGAAGCGGACAGTCCATAGGAACAGTCTCCAAATCCATTTGTTGAGCCCACTCTCTATCCAAAAAGCTTGCCTGCAATCCAGAGTCAATCAGCGCACTAACAGAGAGATTCTGGAACTGCCACTGGAGGGATGCCTGGAGCAGAATGCGGGAGAAGAGGAAGAATCCGCTGCTCGGCTCACCAAAACTTCTCCCATTAATGATGAGCGTCCTTTTCCCCGGACGAAATGGGCAGGAAGGAACGAAATGACCAGCTTCTCCACAATACAGGCAGACCCGAGCCCCGAAATGCGACGTGCACGCTCCTCTGAGGACAACCGTGCACCCACTCCATGGTGGTTCAGTGCTCCTCAGATCGACTCGGGAAGACACGGCTTTCTCCGTAGGGAAGATGCGGGGAGGAGTTTGTTGATGACAGACAGGTTGCTTGGAACTAACACTCCTCTCCGGCGGCGCCCCGAATCCGATTATCCAACCGATGGTGAGTGAAATAAGATTATCCAGCGTAGGCGATTCATCATATGACACCAATTCATCTTTTAAAGTCTCAGACAAAGCATTGATGAACACTCCCTTGTAATGCCTCGTCATTCCAACCACTCACTGCTGCTAAAGTCCGAACTCCACTGCCATCTCCGCCACACTGCGAGCCCCTGCCGAAGAGAAAACAAACGTTTCAGCAGCCTCCTTGCCTCGCACGGGTGGTCAAAAACCTTCCTCATCTCAGTGGTGAAGGCAACGAAGCGTTGCAAATGTCGACTGACTCTCCCAGACCGCGGATCCCCAGGCACGAGCGGAACCGTAGTAGAGTTGGATAAGGTAGGCATACGGGCTCTTTCTGGAGGCGTAGGTGAGGGGCTGTTGTTCAAACACTAACGAGCATTGAGTCAAAAAAATCGCCACAGGTTCCCATGTTCCCGTCATAGCGCTCTGGAGCAGGAACAAAAGGCTCTCTGATCTGGGCCGAAGGGGTAGTAAGGGAAGACACTTGATTGGTGAGTAATTGAACCTGATTAAGCAGCACCTGACTGTCCTCAGCAATCGTCTTAAACAGGGTATCATGTTGGCCAAGCTAAAATGCCCTGATTGGCTATGGCAGTCCAAATTTGAGTGCACTCTGGGTGGTATCCAGCTACTGTCTGCTGGGTTCATGATGGTCAGATCATACTGTTATGATTTACCAGTATTAGAACCCAAATGCAGACAAGTACACCAAGCCAGAGAAGGTTTAACAGGTTTATTTAAAATGTTCAATAGTCCAGGTTTCCAATAATAGGGGAAGAGCAAGTCCAGGTTACAGGGAGGGTAACAGATCCAGGTCAGGGCAGGTGTGGATACCGTAATGTCCTAGTGTCCGTGGTGAGTCAAAGAGAGGTCCGGTAGTGGAGAGCAGGATGGTGGTGGCAGGAGTGAAGCGGAGGCAGGAGTCAGGTTCCAAATATCTGTGGCACAGGAGAAAAAGTAAATAGAAGAGGCCAAAACACAAAGAGCAAAAATAAACAGGTTGAGTCGGCAGCGAGACTAACATGGTCATCTTGACTATGATCTGACGAGGAGTGGTAAGTTTGACCGGGTCTTAAAGGCTGAGGTGATTATGGTGAATGAGCTGCAGCTGGAACCCTGACTCCCGCACACCAGACTTCACTCCTGCAATCAAGGACAGACAGAGGGGAGGGAGAGAGCAGAGAGAGAGCTACCTAGCAGCAGTAGGCCTAACAAGTAGAGAGAGAGGGAAGTAGAGAGAGAGAGGAAAGTAGAGAGAGAGAGGAAAGTAGAGAGAGAGAGGGGAAACTAGAGAGAGGTGACTAGCGAGAGAGAGAAATCTAGAGAGAGAGGTAACTAGAGAGAAATTGGAAACTTGAGAGAGCGGAAACTAGAAAGAGAGAGGAAACTAGAGAGAGAGGAAACAGAGAGTAAGAGGAAACTAGAGAGAGTGAAAACTAGAGACAGTGAGGAACCTAGAGAGAGGCACCTAGAGAGAGAGAGGAAACTAGAGAAATAGGAAACTAGAGAGAAAGAGGAAACATGGATAGAGAAGAAACTAGAGAGAGAGAGGAAAACTAGAGAGAGAGGGGAAACATAGAGAGACAGGAGAACCTAGAGAGACAGGAAACTAGAGAGAGAGAACAATAGAGAGAGAGAGAATAATAGAGAGAGAGGAAAGTAGAGAGAGAGAGGAAAGTAGAGAGAGAGAGGAAAGCAGAGAGAGAGAGGGGAAACTAGAGAGAGGTGACTAGCGAGAGAGAGGAATCTAGAGAGAGAGGTAACTAGAGAGAAATTGGAAACTTGAGAGAGCGGAAACTAGAAAGAGAGAGGAAACTAGAGAGAGAGGAAACTAGAGAGTAAGAGGAAACTAGAGAGAGTGAAAACTAGAGACAGTGAGGAACCTAGAGAGAGGCACCTAGAGAGAGAGAGAGAAAACTAGAGACAATAGGAAACTGAGAGAGAAAGAGGAAACTAGAGAGAGAGGAAACTAGAGAAAAGAGAGGAAACTAGAGAGAGAGGCAACTAGAGAGATAGGAAACATGGATAGAGAGTAAACTAGAGAGAGAGAGGGAAATTAAACTAGAGAGGGTTCGATTCCCACGGGGGCAGTATAAAACAATTATATATATATGTATTCACTAACTGTAAGTCGATCTGGATAAGATTGCTAAATGACTAAAATGCAAAAAATGTAAAAAAATGAGAGAGGAAACTAGAAAGAGAGAGAGGAAACTAGAGAGAGAGTGGCAACTAGAGAGAGAGGAAACTAGAGAGCAAGAGTAAAACTAGAGAGAGATGGGAAACTAGAGAGATAGAGGTAACTAGGAGAGCGAGTGGAAACTAGAGAGAGAGGGAACTAGAGACTAGAGGAAACCAGAGAAGAGAGGAAACTAGAGAGCAAGAGGAAACTAGAGAGAGAGATGGGAAACTAGAGAGATAGAGGTAACTAGAGAGAGAGAGGAAACTAGAGAGAGAGATGAAACTAGAGAGAGAGGAAACTAGAGAGAGGGGGGAAACATAGAGAGACAGGAGAACCTAGAGAGAGAACAATAGAGAGAGAGGAAAGTAGAGAGAGAGAGGAAAGTAGAGAGAGAGAGGAAAGTAGAGAGAGAGAGGAAAGTAGAGAGAGAGAGGGGAAATTAGAGAGAGGTGACTAGCGAGAGAGAGGAATCTAGAGAGAGAGGTAACTAGAGAGAAATTGGAAACTTGAGAGAGCGGAAACTAGAAAGAGAGAGGAAACTAGAGAGAGTGAAAACTAGAGACAGTGAGGAACCTAGAGAGAGGCACCTAGAGAGAGAGATGAAACTAGAGAAATAGGAAACTAGAGAGAAATAGGAAACTAGAGAGAAAGAGGAAACTAGAGAGAGAGGAAACTAGAGAAAGAGGCAACTAGAGAGAGAGAGGAAACATGGATAGAGAAGAAACTAGAGAGAGAGGGAAACATAGAGAGACAGGAGAACCTAGAGAGACAGGAAACTAGAGAGAGAGAGAGGAAACTAGAGAGAGAGGAAACTAGAGAGAGATTAAACTAGAGAGAGAGGCTGTAGAGAGAGAGAGAGGAAACTTGAGAGAGCGGAAACTAGAAAGAGAGAGGAAACTAGAGAGAGAGAGGAAACTAGAGAGAAAGATAGTACTAGAGAGAGAGGAAACTAGAGAGAGAGAGAATAAACTAGAGATAAAGATAATACTAGAGAGAGAGCGGAAACTAGAAAGAGAGAGGAAACTAGAGAGAGGGGGAAACAAAGAGAGAGAGGGAAACTAGAGAGAGAGAGAGGAAACTAGAGAGAGAAGATGAAACTAGAGAGAGAGGAAACTAGAGAGAGTGAGGCAACTAGAGAGAGGGGCACCTAGAGAGAGAGAGGCAACTAGAGAGAGAGGAAACTAGAGAGAGAGTGGAAACTAGAGAGAGAGGGAACTAGAGACTAGAGGAAACTAGAGAAGAGAGGAAACTAGAGAGCAAGAGGAAACTAGAGAGAGATAGGAAACTAGAGAGATAGAGGTAACTAGAGAGAGAGGAGGAAACTAGAGAGAGAGTTGAAACTAGAGAGAGAGGAAACTAGAGAGAAAGAGGAAACTAGAGGGAGAGAAGAAACTAGAGAGAGAGATAACTAGAGAGAGAGGGAAACACAGAGACAGGAGAAACTAGAGAGACAGGAAAACTAGAGAGAGAGAGAAAGCAATAGAGAGAGAGGAAAGTAGAGAGAGAGGGAAGTAGAGAGAGAGAGGAAAGTAGAGAGAGAGAGGAAAGTAGAGAGAGAGAGGGGAAACTAGAGAGAGGTGACTAGCGAGAGAGAGAAATCTAGAGAGAGAGGTAACTAGAGAGAAATTGGAAACTTGAGAGAGCGGAAACTAGAAAGAGAGAGGAAACTAGAGAGAGAGGAAAACTAGAGAGTAAGAGGAAACTAGAGAGAGTGAAAACTAGAGACAGTGAGGAACCTAGAGAGAGGCACCTAGAGAGAGAGAGAAAACTAGAGAAATAGGAAACTAGAGAGAAAGAGGAAACTAGAGAGAGAGGAACTAGAGAAAGAGAGGAAACTAGAGAGAGAGGCAACTAGAGAGAGAGAGGAAACATGGATAGAGAAGAAACTAGAGAGAGAGAGGAAACTAGAGAGAGAGGGAAACATAGAGAGACAGGAGAACCTAGAGAGACAGGAAACTAGAGAGAGAGAACAATAGAGAGAGAGAGAATAATAGAGAGAGAGGAAAGTAGAGAGAGAGAGGAAAGTAGAGAGAGAGAGGAAAGCAGAGAGAGAGAGGGGAAACTAGAGAGAGGTGACTAGCGAGAGAGAGGAATCTAGAGAGAGAGGTAACTAGAGAGAAATTGGAAACTTGAGAGAGCGGAAACTAGAAAGAGAGAGGAAACTAGAGAGAGAGGAAACTAGAGAGTAAGAGGAAACTAGAGAGAGTGAAAACTAGAGACAGTGAGGAACCTAGAGAGAGGCACCATAGAGAGAGAGAGAAAACTAGAGAAATAGGAAACTAGAGAGAAAGAGGAAACTAGAGAGAGAGGAACTAGAGAAAGAGAGGAAACTAGAGAGAGAGGCAAATAGAAGAGAGAGAGGAAACATGGATAGAGAAGAAACTAGAGAGAGAGAGGAAACAGAGAGAGAGGGGAAACATAGAGAGACAGGAGAACCTAGAGAGACAGGAAACTAGAGAGAGAGAACAATAGAGAGAGAGAGAGAATAATAGAGAGAGAGGAAAGTAGAGAGAGAAGAAAGTGAGAGAGAGAGGAAAGCAGAGAGAGAGAAGGGGGAAACTAGAGAGAGGTGACTAGCGAGAGAGAGGAATCTAGAGAGAGAGGTAACTAGAGAGAAATTGGAAACTTGAGAGAGCGGAAACTAGAAAGAGAGAGGAAACTAGAGAGAGAGGAAACTAGAGAGTAAGAGGAAACTAGAGAGAGTGAAAACTAGAGACAGTGAGGAACCTAGAGAGAGGCACCTAGAGAGAGAGAGAGAAAACTAGAGAAATAGGAAACTAGAGAGAAAGAGGAAACTAGAGAGAGAGGAAACTAGAGAAAGAGAGGAAACTAGAGAGAGAGGCAACTAGAGAGATAGGAAACATGGATAGAGAGTAAACTAGAGAGAGAGAGGAAAACTAGAGAGGGTTCGATTCCCACGGGGGGCCAGTATAAAACAATTATATATATATGTATTCACTAACTGTAAGTCGATCTGGATAAGAGCGTCTGCTAAATGACTAAAATGTAAAAAATGTAAAAAAATGAGAGAGGAAACTAGAAAGAGAGAGAGGAAACTAGAGAGAGAGTGGCAACTAGAGAGAGAGGAAACTAGAGAGCAAGAGTAAACTAGAGAGAGATGGGAAACTAGAGAGATAGAGGTAACTAGAGAGAGATAGGAAACTAAAGAGAGAGAGGAAACTAGAGAGAGAGGAAACTAGAGAGAGAGGCTGTAGAGAGAGAGAGGAAACTAGAGAGAGAAGAAACTAGAAAGAGAGAATAAACTAGAGAGAAAGATAATACTAGAGAGAGAGAGAGGAAACTAGAGAGACATTGGAAACTTGAGAGAGCGGAAACTAGAAAGAGAGAAGAAACTAGAGAGAGAGAGGAAACTAGAGAGAAAGATGTTACTAGAGAGAGAGAGGAAACTAGAGAGAGAAAATAAACTAGAGATAAAGATAATACTAGAGAGAGAGCGGAAACTAGAAAGAGAGAGGAAACTAGAGAGAGGGGAAACTAAAGAGAGAGAGGAAACTAGAGAGAGAATAGGAAACTAGAGGAGAAAGGAAACTAGAGAGAGTGAGGCAACTAGAGAGAGGGGCACCCAAGAGAGAGAGGAAACTAGAGAGAAAGAGGAAACAAGAGAGAGAGGATACTAGAGAGATAGAGGAAACTAGAGAGAGAGTGGAAACTAGAGAGAGAGGGAACTAGAGATTAGAGGAAACTAGAGATGAGAGGAAACTAGAGAGCAAGAGGAAACTAGAGATAGAGGTAACTAGAGAGAGAGATGAAACTAGAGAAAGAGGAAACTAGAGGGAGAGAGGAAACTAGACGGAGAGAGGAAACTAGAGAGAGAGAGAGGAAAAAGAGAGAGAAGAAACTAGAGAGAGATGGGAAACTAGAGAGATAGAGGTAACTAGAGAGAGAGAGGAACTAGAGAGAGATGGGAAACTAGAGAGAGAGAGGAAACTAGAGTGAGGAAACTAGAGAGAGAGAGGAAACTAGAGAGAGAAGAGGAAACTAGAGAGAGAGGAAACTAGAGAGAGTGAGGCAACTAGAGAGAGGGGCACCTAGAGAGAGAGAGGAAACTAGAGAGAGAGGAAACTAGAGAGAAAGAGAATACAAGAGAGATAGAGGAAACTAGAGAGCGAGTGGAAACTAGAGAGAGAGGGAACTAGAGACTAGAGGAAACTAGAGAAGAGAGGAAACTAGAGAGCAAGAGGAAACTAGAGAGAGATGGGAAACTAGAGAGATAGAGGTAACTAGAGAGAGAGAGGAAACTAGAGAGAGAGATGAAACTAGAGAGAGAGGAAACTAGAGAGAGGGGGAAACATAGAGAGACAGGAGAACCTAGAGAGAGAACAATAGAGAGAGAGGAAAGTAGAGAGAGAGGAAAGTAGAGAGAGAGAGGAAAGTAGAGAGAGAGAGGAAAGTAGAGAGAGAGAGGGGAAATTAGAGAGAGGTGACTAGCGAGAGAGAGGAATCTAGAGAGAGAGGTAACTAGAGAGAAATTGGAAACTTGAGAGAGCGGAAACTAGAAAGAGAGAGGAAACTAGAGAGAGTGAAAACTAGAGACAGTGAGGAACCTAGAGAGAGGCACCCTAGAGAGAGAGAGATGAAACTAGAGAAATAGGAAACTAGAGAGAAATAGGAAACTAGAGAGAAAGAGGAAACTAGAGAGAGAGGAAACTAGAGAAAGAGGCAACTAGAGAGAGAGAGGAAACATGGATAGAGAGAAGAAACTAGAGAGAGAGGGAAACATAGAGAGACAGGAGAACCTAGAGAGACAGGAAACTAGAGAGAGAGAGAGGAAACTAGAGAGAGAGGAAACTAGAGAGAGATTAAACTAGAGAGAGAGGCTGTAGAGAGAGAGAGAGGAAACTTGAGAGAGCGGAAACTAGAAAGAGAGAGGAAACTAGAGAGAGAGAGGAAACTAGAGAGAAAGATAGTACTAGAGAGAGAGGAAACTAGAGAGAGAGAATAAACTAGAGATAAAGATAATACTAGAGAGAGAGCGAAACTAGAAAGAGAGAGGAAACTAGAGAGAGGGGGAAACAAAGAGAGAGAGGAAACAGAGAGAGAGAGAGGGAAACTAGAGAGAGAAGATGAAACTAGAGAGAGAGGAAACTAGAGAGAGTGAGGCAACTAGAGAGAGGGGCACCTAGAGAGAGAGAGGCAACTAGAGAGAGAGGAAACTAGAGAGAAAGAGGAAACAAGAGAGAGAGGATACTAGGGAGATAGAGGAAACTAGAGAGAGAGTGGAAACTAGAGAGAGAGGGAACTAGAGACTAGAGGAAACTAGAGAAGAGAGGAAACTAGAGAGCAAGAGGAAACTAGAGAGAGATAGGAAACTAGAGAGATAGAGGTAACTAGAGAGAGAGAGGAAACTAGAGAGAGAGTTGAAACTAGAGAGAGAGGAAACTAGAGAGAAAGAGGAAACTAGAGGGAGAGAGGAAACTAGAGGGAGAGGAAAAAAGAGAGAGAAGAAACTAGAGAGAGAGATAACTAGAGAGAGAGGGAAACACAGAGAGACAGGAGAAACTAGAGAGACAGGAAACTAGAGAGAGAGAGAACAAAGAGAGAGAGGAAAGTAGAGAGAGAGGGAAGTAGAGAGAGAGAGGAAAGTAGAGAGAGAGAGGAAAGTAGAGAGAGAGAGGGGAAACTAGAGAGAGGTGACTGAGCGAGAGAGAGAAATCTAGAGAGAGAGGTAACTAGAGAGAAATTGGAAACTTGAGAGAGCGGAAACTAGAAAGAGAGAGGAAACTAGAGAGAGAGGAAACTAGAGAGAGTGAGGCAACTAGAGAGAGGGGCACCTAGAGAGAGAGAGGCAACTAGAGAGAGAGGAAACTAGAGAGAAAGAGGAAACAAGAGAGAGAGGATACTAGGGAGATAGAGGAAACTAGAGAGAGAGTGGAAACTAGAGAGAGAGGGAACTAGAGACTAGAGGAAACTAGAGAAGAGAGGAAACTAGAGAGCAAGAGGAAACTAGAGAGAGATAGGAAACTAGAGAGATAGAGGTAACTAGAGAGAGAGAGGAAACTAGAGAGAGAGTTGAAACTAGAGAGAGAGGAAACTAGAGAGAAAGAGGAAACTAGAGGGAGAGAGGAAACTAGAGGGAGAGGAAAAAGAGAGAGAAGAAACTAGAGAGAGAGATAACTAGAGAGAGAGGGAAACACAGAGAGACAGGAGAAACTAGAGAGACAGGAAACTAGAGAGAGAGAGAAACAATAGAGAGAGAGGAAAGTAGAGAGAGAGGGAAGTAGAGAGAGAGAGGAAAGTAGAGAGAGAGAGGAAAGGAGAGAGAGATGGGAAACTAGGAGAGAGGTGACTAGCGAGAGAGAGAAATCTAGAGAGAGAGGTAACTAGAGAGAAATTGGAAACTTGAGAGAGCGGAAACTAGAAAGAGAGAGGAAACTAGAGAGAGAGGAAACTAGAGAGTAAGAGGAAACTAGAGAGAGTGAAAACTAGAGACAGTGAGGAACCTAGAGAGAGGCACCTAGAGAGAGAGAGAAAACTAGAGAAATAGGAAACTAGAGAGAAAGAGGAAACTAGAGAGAGAGGAAACTAGAGAAAGAGAGGAAACTAGAGAGAGAGGCAACTAGAGAGAGAGAGGAAACATGGATAGAGAAGAAACTAGAGAGAGAGAGGAAACTAGAGAGAGAAGAAACTAGAGAGAGAGGGGAAACTAGAAAAAGAGAAGAAACTAGAGACTAGAGGAAACTAGAGAAGAGAGGAAACTAGAGAGCAAGAGGAAACTAGAGAGAGATGGGAAACTAGAGAGATAGAGGTACCTAGAGAGAGAGAGGAAACTAGAGAGAGAGGAAACTAGAGAGCAAGAGGAAACTAGAGAGAGATGGGAAACTAGAGAGATAGAGGTAACTAGAGAGAGATGGGAAACTAGAGAGAGATGGGAAACTAGAGAGATAGAGGTAACTAGAGAGAGAGAGGAAACTAGCGAGAGAGAGGAATCTAGAGAGAGAGGTAACTAGAGAGAAATTGGAAACTTGAGAGAGCGGAAACTAGAAAGAGAGAGGAAACTAGAGAGAGAGGAAACTAGAGAGTAAGAGGAAACTAGAGAGAGTGAAAACTAGAGACAGTGAGGAACCTAGAGAGAGGCACCTAGAGAGAGAGATGAAACTAGAGAAATAGGAAACTAGAGAGAAAGAGGAAACTAGAGAGAGAGGAAACTAGAGAAAGAGGCAACTAGAGAGAGAGAGGAAACATGGATAGAGAAGAAACTAGAGAGAGGATAACATAGAGAGACAGGAGAACCTAGAGAGACAGGAAACTAGAGAGAGAGAGAACAATAGAGAGAGAGGAAAACTAGAGAGAGAGGAGAAAGTAGAGAGAGAGGAAAGTAGAGAGAGAGAGGAAACTAGAGAGAGGTGACTAGCGAGAGAGAGGAATCTAGAGAGAGAGGTAACTAGAGAGAAATTGGAAACTTGAGAGAGCGGAAACTAGAAAGAGAGAGGACATTAAAGAGAGAGAAAACTAGAGAGTAAGAGGAAACTAGAGAGAGTGAAAACTAGAGACAGTGAGGAACCTAGAGAGAGGCACCTGGAGAGAGAGAGGAAACTAGAGAAATAGGAAACTAGAGAGAAAGAGGAAACTAGAGAGAGAGGAAACATGGATAGAGAAGAAAATAGAGAGAGAGAGGAAACTAGAGAGAGAAGAAACTAGAGAGAGAGGGGAAACTAGAGAGAGAGGAACTAGAGAGAGAGTGGAAACTAGAGACAGAGGAAACTAGAGAGAGATGGGAAACTGGAGAGAGAGAAGAAACTAGAGAGAGGGAGGAAAATAGAGAGAGTGGTAAACTAGAGAATATAGGAAACTAGAGAGAGAGAGGACACTAGAGAGAGAGAGGAAAACTAGAGAGAGATGGGAAACTAGAGAGAGGGGAATCTAGAGAGAGAGATAAAATAGAGAGTTAGGAAACGAGATAGAGAGGAAACTAGAGAGTGAGGCAACTAGAGAGACAGAGGAAACTACAGAGAGAGGAAACTTGAAAGAGAGAGAGGAAACTAGAGAGAGAGTGGCAACTAGAGAGAGAGGAAACTAGAGAGCAAGAGGAAACTAGAGAGAGATGGGAAACTAGAGAGATAGAGGTAACTAGAGAGAGATAGGAAACTAGAGAGAGAGGAAACTAGAGAGAGAGGAAACTGAGAGATAAATGAGAGAGAGGCGTAGAGAGAGAGAGGAAACTAGAGAGAGAAGAAACTAGAAAGAGAGAAGAAACTAGAAAGAAAGATCATACTAGAGAGAGAGAGAGGAAACTAGAGAGAGAGAGAGGAAACTAGAGAGACATTGGAAACTTGCGAGAGCGGAAACTAGAAAGAGAGAGGAAACTAGAGAGAGAGAGGAAACTAGAGAGAAAGATAGTACTAGAGAGAGAGAGGAAACTAGAGAGATAGAATAAACTAGAGATAAAGATAATACTAGAGAGAGAGCGGAAACTAGAAAGAGAGAGGAAACTAGAGAGAGGGAAACCAAAGAGAGAGAGGAAACTAGAGAGAGAGAGAGGAAACTAGAGAGAGATTAAACTAGAGAGAGAGGCTGTAGAGAGAGAGAGAGGAAACTTGAGAGAGCGGAAACTAGAAAGAGAGAGGAAACTAGAGAGAGAGGAAACTAGAGAGAAAAGATAGTACTAGAGAGAGAGGAAACTAGAGAGAGAGAATAAACTAGAGATAAAGATAATACTAGAGAGAGAGCGGAAACTAGAAAGAGAGAGGAAACTAGAGAGAGGGGAAACTAAAGAGAGAGAGGAAACTAGAGAGAGAGAGAGGAAACTAGAGAGAGAAGATGAAACTAGAGAGAGAGGAAACTAGAGAGAGTGAGGCAACTAGAGAGAGGGGCACCTAGAGAGAGAGAGGCAACTAGAGAGAGAGGAAACTAGAGAGAAAAGAGGAAACAAGAGAGAGAGGATACTAGGGAGATAGAGGAAACTAGAGAGAGAGTGGAAACTAGAGAGAGAGGGAACTAGAGACTAGAGGAAACTAGAGAAGAGAGGAAACTAGAGAGCAAGAGGAAACTAGAGAGAGATAGGAAACTAGAGAGATAGAGGTAACTAGAGAGAGAGAGAAACTAGAGAGAGAGTTGAAACTAGAGAGAGAGGAAACTAGAGAGAAAGAGGAAACTAGAGGGAGAGAGGAAACTAGAGGGAGAGGAAAAAGAGAGAGAAGAAACTAGAGAGAGAGATAACTAGAGAGAGAGGGAAACACAGAGAGACAGGAGAAACTAGAGAGACAGGAAACTAGAGAGAGAGAGAACAATAGAGAGAGAGGAAAGTAGAGAGAGAGGGAAGTAGAGAGAGAGAGGAAAGTAGAGAGAGAGAGGAAAGTAGAGAGAGAGAGGGGAAACTAGAGAGAGGTGACTAGCGAGAGAGAGAAATCTAGAGAGAGAGGTAACTAGAGAGAAATTGGAAACTTGAGAGAGCGGAAAACTAGAAAGAGAGAGGAAACTAGAGAGAGAGGAAACTAGAGAGTAAGAGGAAACTAGAGAGAGTGAAAACTAGAGACAGTGAGGAACCTAGAGAGAGGCACCAGAGAGAGAGAGAAAACTAGAGAAATAGGAAACTAGAGAGAAAGAGGAAACTAGAGAGAGAGGAAACTAGAGAAAGAGAGGAAACTAGAGAGAGAGGCAACTAGAGAGAGAGAGAGGAAACATGGATAGAGAAGAAACTAGAGAGAGAGAGGAAACTAGAGAGAGAAGAAACTAGAGAGAGAGGGGAAACTAGAGAAAGAGAGAAGAAACTAGAGACTAGAGGAAACTAGAGAAGAGAGGAAACTAGAGAGCAAGAGGAAACTAGAGAGAGATGGGAAACTAGAGAGATAGAGGTAACTAGAGAGAGAGAGGAAACTAGAGAGAGAGGAAACTAGAGAGCAAGAGGAAACTAGAGAGAGATGGGAAACTAGAGAGATAGAGGTAACTAGAGAGAGATGGGAAACTAGAGAGAGATGGGAAACTAGAGAGAGAGAGGTAAACTAGAGAGAGAGAGGAAACTAGCGAGAGAGAGGAATCTAGAGAGAGAGGTAACTAGAGAGAAATTGGAAACTTGAGAGAGCGGAAACTAGAAAGAGAGAGGAAACTAGAGAGAGAGGAAACTAGAGAGTAAGAGGAAACTAGAGAGAGTGAAAACTAGAGACAGTGAGGAACCTAGAGAGAGGCACCTAGAGAGAGAGATGAGAAAACCAGAGAAATAGGAAACTAGAGAGAAAGAGGAAACTAGAGAGAGAGGAAACTAGAGAAAAAGAGAGAACTAGAGAGAGAGAGGAAAATGAGAGAGAAGAAAATAGAGAGAGAAAGGAAACAGAGAGACAGGAAATAGAGAGAGAGAGAAAGAGGAGAGAGAGGAAACTGAGAGAGAGAAGAAACTAGAGAGAGAGAGGAAAGTAGAGAGAGAGAGGAAACTAGAGAGAGGGGACCTAGAGAAAGAGAGGAAACTAGAGAGAGAGGAAACTAGAGAGGAGGAAACAAGAGAGAGAGGCAAACTAGAGAGAGAGAAACTAGAGAGAAGAGGAAACTAGAGAGAGAGTGGAAACTAGAGAGAGAGGGAACCAGAGAACTAGAGGAAACTAGAGAAGAGAGGAAACTAGAGAGCAAGAGGAAACTAGAGAGAGATAGGAAACTAGAGAGATAGAGGTAACTAGAGAGAGAGAGGAAACTAGAGAGAGAGTTGAAACTAGAGAGAGAGGAAACTAGAGAGAAAGAGGAAACTAGAGGGAGAGAGGAAACTAGAGGGAGAGGAAAAAAGAGAGAGAAGAAACTAGAGAGAGAGATAACTAGAGAGAGAGGGAAACACAGAGAGACAGGAGAAACTAGAGAGACAGGAAACTAGAGAGAGAGAGAACAATAGAGAGAGAGGAAAGTAGAGAGAGAGGGAAGTAGAGAGAGAGAGGAAAGTAGAGAGAGAGAGGAAAGTAGAGAGAGAGAGGGGAAACTAGAGAGAGGTGACTAGCGAGAGAGAGAAATCTAGAGAGAGAGGTAACTAGAGAGAAATTGGAAACTTGAGAGAGCGGAAACTAGAAAGAGAGAGGAAACAGAGAGAGAGGAAAACTAGAGAGAGTGAGGCAACTAGAGAGAGGGGCAACTAGAGAGAGAGAGGCAACTAGAGAGAGAGGAAACTAGAGAGAAAGAGGAAACAAGAGAGAGAGGATACTAGGGAGATAGAGGAAACTAGAGAGAGAGTGGAAACTAGAGAGAGAGGGAACTAGAGACTAGAGGGAAACTAGAGAAGAGAGGAAACTAGAGAGCAAGAGGAAACTAGAGAGAGATAGGAAACTAGAGAGATAGAGGTAACTAGAGAGAGAGAGGAAACTAGAGAGAGAGTTGAAACTAGAGAGAGAGGAAACTAGAGAGAAAGAGGAAACTAGAGGGAGAGAGGAAACTAGAGGGAGAGGAAAAAAGAGAGAGAAGAAACTAGAGAGAGAGATAACTAGAGAGAGAGGGAAACACAGAGAGACAGGAGAAACTAGAGAGACAGGAAACTAGAGAGAGAGAGGAACAATAGAGAGAGAGGAAAGTAGAGAGAGAGGGAAGTAGAGAGAGAGAGGAAAGTAGAGAGAGAGAGGAAAGTAGAGAGAGAGAGGGGAAACTAGAGAGAGGTGACTAGCGAGAGAGAGAAATCTAGAGAGAGAGGTAACTAGAGAGGAATTGGAAACTTGAGAGAGCGGAAACTAGAAAGAGAGAGGAAACTAGAGAGAGAGGAAACTAGAGAGTAAGAGGAAACTAGAGAGAGAGAAAACTAGAGACAGTGAGGAACCTAGAGAGAGGCACCTAGAGAGAGAGAGAAAACTAGAGAAATAGGAAACTAGAGAGAAAGAGGAAACTAGAGAGAGAGGAAACTAGAGAAAGAGAGGAAACTAGAGAGAGAGGCAACTAGAGAGAGAGAGGAAACATGGATAGAGAAGAAACTAGAGAGAGAGAGGAAACTGAGAGAGAAGAAACTAGAGAGAGAGGGGAAACTAGAAAAAGAGAAGAAACTAGAGACTAGAGGAAACTAGAGAAGAGAGGAAACTAGAGAGCAAGAGGAAACTAGAGAGAGATGGGAAACTAGAGAGATAGAGGTACCTAGAGAGAGAGAGGAAACTAGAGAGAGAGGAAACTAGAGAGCAAGAGGAAACTAGAGAGAGATGGGAAACTAGAGAGATAGAGGTAACTAGAGAGAGATGGGAAACTAGAGAGAGATGGGAAACTAGAGAGATAGAGGAAACTAGAGAGAGAGAGGAAACTAGAGAGAGAGAGGAATCTAGAGAGAGAGGTAACTAGAGAGAAATTGGAAACTTGAGAGAGCGGGAAACTAGAAAGAGAGAGGAAACTAGAGAGAGAGGAAACTAGAGAGTAAGAGGAAACTAGAGAGATAGAGGAAAACTAGAGACAGTGAGGAACCTAGAGAGAGGCAACTAGAGAGAGAGAGGAAACTAGAGAAAGAGGAAACTAGAGAGAAAGAGGAAACTAGAGAGAGAGGAAACTAGAGAAAGAGGCAACTAGAGAGAGAGAGGAAACATGGATAGAGAAGAAACTAGAGAGAGGAAACATAGAGAGACAGGAGAACCTAGAGAGACAGGAAACTAGAGAGAGAGAGAAACAATAGAGAGAGAGGAAAGTAGAGAGAGAAGAAAGTAGAGAGAGAGAGGAAAGTAGAGAGAGAGAGGGGAAACTAGAGAGAGGGTGACTAGCGAGAGAGAGGAATCTAGAGAGAGAGGTAACTAGAGAGAAATTGGAAACT
The DNA here is from genome assembly GCF_020615455.1 of Coregonus clupeaformis. Taxonomy (NCBI): domain Eukaryota; kingdom Metazoa; phylum Chordata; class Actinopteri; order Salmoniformes; family Salmonidae; genus Coregonus; species Coregonus clupeaformis. Next base: position 55,291 of record NW_025533772.1, read on the forward strand.
TGAGAGAGCGGAAACTAGAAAGAGAGAGGACAAAGAGAGAGAAAACTAGAGAGTAAGAGGAAAACTAGAGAGAGTGAAAACTAGAGACAGTGAGGAACCTAGAGAGAGGCACCTGGAGAGAGAGAGGAAACTAGAGAAATAGGAAACTAGAGAGAAAGAGGAAACTAGAGAGAGAGGAAACATGGATAGAGAAGAAAATAGAGAGAGAGAGGAAACTAGAGAGAGAAGAAACTAGAGAGAGAGGGGAAACTAGAGAGAGAGGAACTAGAGAGAGAGGGAAACTAGAGACAGAGGAAACTAGAGAGAGATGGGAAACTGAGAGAGAGAAGAAACTAGAGAGAGGGGAGGAAAATAGAGAGAGTGGTAAACTAGAGAATATAGGAAACTAGGAGAGAGAGAGGACACTAGAGAGAGAGAGGAAAAACTAGAGAGAGATGGGAAACTAGAGAGAGGGGAATCTAGAGAGAGAGATAAAATAGAGAGTTAGGAAACGAGATAGAGAGGAAACTAGAGAGTGAGGCAACTAGAGAGACAGAGGAAACTACAGAGAGAGGAAACTTGAAAGAGAGAGAGGAAACTAGAGAGAGAGTGGCAACTAGAGAGAGAGGAAACTAGAGAGCAAGAGGAAAACTAGAGAGAGATGGGGAAACTAGAGAGATAGAGGTAACTAGAGAGAGATAGGAAACTAGAGAGAGAGAGAGGAAACTAGAGAGAGAGGAAACTAGAGAGATATTAAACTAGAGAGAGAGGCTGTAGAGAGAGAGAGGAAACTAGAGAGAGAAGAAACTAGAAAGAGAGAAGAAACTAGAAAGAAAGATCATACTAGAGAGAGAGAGAGGAAACTAGAGAGAGAGAGAGGAAACTAGAGAGACATTGGAAACTTCAGGAGAGCGGAAACTAGAAAGAGAGAGGAAACTAGAGAGAGAGAGGAAACTAGAGAGAAAGATAGTACTAGAGAGAGAGAGGAAACTAGAGAGATAGAATAAACTAGAGATAAAGATAATACTAGAGAGAGAGAAACTAGAAAGAGAGAGGAAACTAGAGAGAGGGGAAACTAAAGAGAGAGAGGAAACTAGAGAGAGAGAGAGGAAACTAGAGAGAGATTAAACTAGAGAGAGAGGCTGTAGAGAGAGAGAGAGAAACTTGAGAGAGCGGAAACTAGAAAGAGAGAGGAAACTAGAGAGAGAGAGGAAACTAGAGAGAAAGATAGTACTAGAGAGAGAGGAAACTAGAGAGAGAGAATAAACTAGAGATAAAGATAATACTAGAGAGAGAGCGGAAACTAGAAAGAGAGAGGAAACTAGAGAGAGGGGAAACTAAAGAGAGAGAGGAAACTAGAGAGAGAGAGAGGAAACTAGAGAGAGAAGATGAAACTAGAGAGAGAGGAAACTAGAGAGAGTGAGGCAACTAGAGAGAGGGGCACCTAGAGAGAGAGAGGCAACTAGAGAGAGAGGAAACTAGAGAGAAAGAGGAAACAAGAGAGAGAGGATACTAGGGAGATAGAGGAAACTAGAGAGAGAGGGAAACTAGAGAGAGAGGGAACTAGAGACTAGAGGAAACTAGAGAAGAGAGGAAACTAGAGAGCAAGAGGAAACTAGAGAGAGATAGGAAACTAGAGAGATAGAGGTAACTAGAGAGAGAGAGGAAACTAGAGAGAGAGTTGGAAACTAGAGAGAGAGGAAACTAGAGAGAAAGAGGAAACTAGAGGGAGAGAGGAAACTAGAGGGAGAGGAAAAAGAGAGAGAAGAAACTAGAGAGAGAGATAACTAGAGAGAGAGGGAAACACAGAGAGACAGGAGAAACTAGAGAGACAGGAAACTAGAGAGAGAGAGAACAATAGAGAGAGAGGAAAGTAGAGAGAGAGGGAAGTAGAGAGAGAGAGGAAAGTAGAGAGAGAGAGGAAAGTAGAGAGAGAGAGGGGAAACTAGAGAGAGGTGACTAGCGAGAGAGAGAAATCTAGAGAGAGAGGTAACTAGAGAGAAATTGGAAACTTGAGAGAGCGGAAACTAGAAAGAGAGAGGAAACTAGAGAGAGAGGAAACTAGAGAGTAAGAGGAAACTAGAGAGAGTGAAAACTAGAGACAGTGAGGAACCTAGAGAGAGGCACCTAGAGAGAGAGAGAAAACTAGAGAAATAGGAAACTAGAGAGAAAGAGGAAACTAGAGAGAGAGGAAACTAGAGAAAGAGAGGAAACTAGAGAGAGAGGCAACTAGAGAGAGAGAGAGGAAACATGGATAGAGAAGAAACTAGAGAGAGAGAGGAAACTAGAGAGAGAAGAAACTAGAGAGAGAGGGGAAACTAGAAAAAGAGAAGAAACTAGAGACTAGAGGAAACTAGAGAAGAGAGGAAACTAGAGAGCAAGAGGAAACTAGAGAGAGATGGGAAACTAGAGAGATAGAGGTAACTAGAGAGAGAGAGGAAACTAGAGAGAGAGGAAACTAGAGAGCAAGAGGAAACTAGAGAGAGATGGGAAACTAGAGAGATAGAGGTAACTAGAGAGAGATGGGAAACTAGAGAGAGATGGGAAACTAGAGAGATAGAGGTAACTAGAGAGAGAGAGGAAACTAGCGAGAGAGAGGAATCTAGAGAGAGAGGTAACTAGAGAGAAATTGGAAACTTGAGAGAGCGGAAACTAGAAAGAGAGAGGGAAAACTGAGAGAGAGGAAACAGAGAGTAAGAGGAAACTAGAGAGAGTGAAAACTAGAGACAGTGAGGAACCTAAGAGAGGCACCTAGAGAGAGAGATGAAACTAGAGAAATAGGAAACTAGAGAGAAAGAGGAAACTAGAGAGAGAGGAAACTAGAGAAAGAGGCAACTAGAGAGAGAGAGGAAACATGGATAGAGAAGAAACTAGAGAGAGGATAACATAGAGAGACAGGAGAACCTAGAGAGACAGGAAACTAGAGAGAGAGAGAAACAATAGAGAGAGAGGAAAGTAGAGAGAGAAGAAAGTAGAGAGAGAGAGGAAAGTAGAGAGAGAGAGGGGAAACTAGAGAGAGGTGACTAGCGAGAGAGAGGAATCTAGAGAGAGAGGTAACTAGAGAGAAATTGGAAACTTGAGAGAGCTGGAAACTAGAAAGAGAGAGGACATTAAAGAGAGAGAAAACTAGAGAGTAAGAGGAAACTAGAGAGAGTGAAAACTAGAGACAGTGAGGAACCTAGAGAGAGGCACCTGGAGAGAGAGAGGAAACTAGAGAAATAGGAAACTAGAGAGAAAGAGGAAACTAGAGAGAGAGGAAACATGGATAGAGAAGAAAATAGAGAGAGAGAGGAAACTAGAGAGAGAAGAAACTAGAGAGAGAGGGGAAACTAGAGAGAGAGGAACTAGAGAGAGAGTGGAAACTAGAGACAGAGGAAACTAGAGAGAGATGGGAAACTGGAGATAGAGGAAACTAGAGAGAGAGAGGAAACTGGAGAGAGAGAAGAAACTAGAGAGAGGGAGGAAAATAGAGAGAGTGGTAAACTAGAGAATATAGGAAACTAGAGAGAGAGAGGACACTAGAGAGAGAGAGGAAAACTAGAGAGAGATGGGAAACTAGAGAGAGGGGAATCTAGAGAGAGAGATAAAATAGAGAGTTAGGAAACGAGAGAGAGAGGAAACTAGAGAGTGAGGCAACTAGAGAGACAGAGGAAACTACAGAGAGAGGAAACTTGAAAGAGAGAGAGGAAACTAGAGAGAGAGTGGCAACTAGAGAGAGAGGAAACTAGAGAGCAAGAGGAAACTAGAGAGAGATGGGAAACTAGAGAGATAGAGGTAACTAGAGAGAGATAGGAAACTAGAGAGAGAGAGAGGAAACTAGAGAGAGAGGAAACTAGAGAGAGATTAAACTAGAGAGAGAGGCTGTAGAGAGAGAGAGGAAACTAGAGAGAGAAGAAACTAGAAAGAGAGAAGAAACTAGAAAGAAAGATCATACTAGAGAGAGAGAGAGGGAAACTAGAGAGGGAGAGAGGAAACTAGAGAGACATTGGAAACTTCCGGAGAGCGGAAACTAGAAAGAGAGAGGAAACTAGAGAGAGAGAGGAAACTAGAGAGAAAGATAGTACTAGAGAGAGAGAGGAAACTAGAGAGATAGAATAAACTAGAGATAAAGATAATACTAGAGAGAGAGCGGAAACTAGAAAGAGAGAGGAAACTAGAGAGAGGGGAAACTAAAGAGAGAGAGGAAACTAGAGAGAGAGAGAGGAAACTAGAGAGAGAAGAGGAAACTAGAGAGAGAGGAAACTAGAGAGAGTGAGGCAACTAGAGAGAGGGGCACCTAGAGAAAGAGAGGAAACTAGAGAGAGAGGAAACTAGAGAGAAAGAGGAAACAAGAGAGAGAGGATACTAGAGAGATAGATAATACTAGAGAGATAGAGGAAACTAGAGAGAGAGTGGAAACTAGAGAGAGAGGGAACTAGAGACTAGAGGAAACTAGAGAAGAGAGGAAACTAGAGAGCAAGAGGAAACTAGAGAGAGAGATAGGAAACTAGAGAGATAGAGGTAACTAGAGAGAGAGAGGAAACTAGAGAGAGAGTTGAAACTAGAGAGAGAGGAAACTAGAGAGAAAGAGGAAACTAGAGGGAGAGAGGAAACTAGAGGGAGAGAGGAAACTAGAGAGAGAGGAAAAAAGAGAGAGAAGAAACTAGAGAGAGAGGAAACTAGAGAGAGAGGGAAACACAGAGAGACAGGAGAAACTAGAGAGACAGGAAACTAGAGAGAGAGAGAACAATAGAGAGAGAGGAAAGTAGAGAGAGAGGGAAGTAGAGAGATAGAGTAAAGTAGAGAGAGAGAGGAAAGTAGAGAGAGAGAGGGGAAACTAGAGAGAGGTGACTAGCGAGAGAGAGAAATCTAGAGAGAGAGGTAACTAGAGAGAAATTGGAAACTTGAGAGAGCGGAAACTAGAAAGAGAGAGGAAACTAGAGAGAGAGGAAACTAGAGAGTAAGAGGAAACTAGAGAGAGGAAAACTAGAGACAGTGAGGAACCTAGAGAGAGGCACCTAGAGAGAGAGAGAAAACTAGAGAAATAGGAAACTAGAGAGAAAGAGGAAACTAGAGAGAGAGGAAACTAGAGAAAGAGAGGAAACTAGAGAGAGAGGCAACTAGAGAGAGAGAGGAAACATGGATAGAGAAGAAACTAGAGAGAGAGAGGAAACTAGAGAGAGAAGAAACTAGAGAGAGAGAGGGAAACTAGAGAAAAGAGAAGAAACTAGAGACTAGAGGAAACTAGAGAAGAGAGGAAACTAGAGAGAAAGAGGAAACTAGAGAGAGATGGGAAACTAGAGAGATAGAGGTAACTAGAGAGAGAGAGGAAACTAGAGAGAGAGGAAACTAGAGAGCAAGAGGAAACTAGAGAGAGATGGGAAACTAGATAGATAGAGGTAACTAGAGAGAGATGGGAAACTAGAGAGAGATGGGAAACTAGAGAGATAGAGGTAACTAGAGAGAGAGAGGAAACTAGCGAGAGAGAGGAATCTAGAGAGAGAGGTAACTAGAGAGAAATTGGAAACTTGAGAGAGCGGAAACTAGAGAAATAGGAAACTAGAGAGAAAGAGGAAACTAGAGAGAGAGGAAACTAGAGAAAGAGGCAACTAGAGAGAGAGAGGAAACATGGATAGAGAAGAAACTAGAGAGAGGATAACATAGAGAGACAGGAGAACCTAGAGAGACAGGAAACTAGAGAGAGAGAGAACAATAGAGAGAGAGGAAAGTAGAGAGAGAAGAAAGTAGAGAGAGAGAGGAAAGTAGAGAGAGAGAGGGGAAACTAGAGAGAGGTGACTAGCGAGAGAGAGGAATCTAGAGAGAGAGGTAACTAGAGAGAAATTGGAAACTTGAGAGAGCGGAAACTAGAAAGAGAGAGGACATTAAAGAGAGAGAAAACTAGAGAGTAAGAGGAAACTAGAGAGAGTGAAAACTAGAGACAGTGAGGAACCTAGAGAGAGGCACCTGGAGAGAGAGAGGAAACTAGAGAAATAGGAAACTAGAGAGAAAGAGGAAACTAGAGAGAGAGGAAACATGGATAGAGAAGAAAATAGAGAGAGAGAGGAAACTAGAGAGAGAAGAAACTAGAGAGAGAGGGGAAACTAGAGAGAGAGGAACTAGAGAGAGAGTGGAAACTAGAGACAGAGGAAACTAGAGAGAGATGGGAAACTGGAGATAGAGGAAACTAGAGAGAGAGAGGAAACTGGAGAGAGAGAAGAAACTAGAGAGAGGGAGGAAAATAGAGAGAGTGGTAAACTAGAGAATATAGGAAACTAGAGAGAGAGAGGACACTAGAGAGAGAGAGGAAAACTAGAGAGAGATGGGAAACTAGAGAGAGGGGAATCTAGAGAGAGAGATAAAATAGAGAGTTAGGAAACGAGAGAGAGAGGAAACTAGAGAGTGAGGCAACTAGAGAGACAGAGGAAACTACAGAGAGAGGAAACTTGAAAGAGAGAGAGGAAACTAGAGAGAGAGTGGCAACTAGAGAGAGAGGAAACTAGAGAGCAAGAGGAAACTAGAGAGAGATGGGAAACTAGAGAGATAGAGGTAACTAGAGAGAGATAGGAAACTAGAGAGAGAGAGAGGAAACTAGAGAGAGAGGAAACTAGAGAGAGATTAAACTAGAGAGAGAGGCTGTAGAGAGAGAGAGGAAACTAGAGAGAGAAGAAACTAGAAAGAGAGAAGAAACTAGAAAGAAAGATCATACTAGAGAGAGAGAGAGGAAACTAGAGAGAGAGAGAGGAAACTAGAGAGACATTGGAAACTTGCGAGAGCGGAAACTAGAAAGAGAGAGGAAACAAGAGAGAGAGAGGAAACTAGAGAGAAAGATAGTACTAGAGAGAGAGAGGAAACTAGAGAGATAGAATAAACTAGAGATAAAGATAATACTAGAGAGAGAGCGGAAACTAGAAAGAGAGAGGAAACTAGAGAGAGGGGAAACTAAAGAGAGAGAGGAAACTAGAGAGAGAGAGAGGAAACTAGAGAGAGAAGAGGAAACTAGAGAGAGAGGAAACTAGAGAGAGTGAGGCAACTAGAGAGAGGGGCACCTAGAGAAAGAGAGGAAACTAGAGAGAGAGGAAACTAGAGAGAAAGAGGAAACAAGAGAGAGAGGATACTAGAGAGATAGATAATACTAGAGAGATAGAGGAAACTAGAGAGAGAGTGGAAACTAGAGAGAGAGGGAACTAGAGACTAGAGGAAACTAGAGAAGAGAGGAAACTAGAGAGCAAGAGGAAACTAGAGAGAGATAGGAAACTAGAGAGATAGAGGTAACTAGAGAGAGAGAGGAAACTAGAGAGAGAGTTGAAACTAGAGAGAGAGGAAACTAGAGAGAAAGAGGAAACTAGAGGGAGAGAGGAAACTAGAGGGAGAGAGGAAACTAGAGAGAGAGGAAAAAAGAGAGAGAAGAAACTAGAGAGAGAGGAAACTAGAGAGAGAGGGAAACACAGAGAGACAGGAGAAACTAGAGAGACAGGAAACTAGAGAGAGAGAGAACAATAGAGAGAGAGGAAAGTAGAGAGAGAGGGAAAGTAGAGAGAGAGAGGAAAGTAGAGAGAGAGAGGAAAGTAGAGAGAGAGAGGGGAAACTAGAGAGAGGTGACTAGCGAGAGAGAGAAATCTAGAGAGAGAGGTAACTAGAGAGAAATTGGAAACTTGAGAGAGCGGAAACTAGAAAGAGAGAGGAAACTAGAGAGAGAGGAAACTAGAGAGTAAGAGGAAACTAGAGAGAGTGAAAACTAGAGACAGTGAGGAACCTAGAGAGAGGCACCTAGAGAGAGAGAGAAAACTAGAGAAAGAGGAAACTAGAGAGAAAGAGGAAACTAGAGAGAGAGGAAACTAGAGAAAGAGTGGAAACTAGAGAGAGAGGCAACTAGAGAGAGAGAGGAAACATGGATAGAGAAGAAACTAGAGAGAGAGAGGAAACTAGAGAGAGAAGAAACTAGAGAGAGAGGGGAAACTGGAAAAAGAGAAAAACTAGAGACTAGAGGAAACTAGAGAAGAGAGGAAACTAGAGAGCAAGAGGAAACTAGAGAGAGATGGGAAACTAGAGAGATAGAGGTAACTAGAGAGAGAGATGAAAATAGAGAGAGAGGAAACTAGAGAGAAAGAGGAAACTAGAGGGAGAGAGGAAACTAGAGGGAGAGAGGCAACTAGAGAGAGAGAGGAAAAAAGAGAGAGAAGAAACTAGAGAGAGAGGAAACTAGAGAGAGAGGGAAACATAGAGAGACAGGAGAACCTAGAGAGACAGGATACTAGAGAGAGAGAGAACAATAGAGAGAGAGAGGAAAGTAGAGAGAGAGGGAAAGTAGAGAGAGAGAGGAAAGTAGAGAGAGAGAGGAAAGTAGAGAGAGAGAGGGGAAACTAGAGAGAGGTGACTAGCGAGAGAGAGGAATCTAGAGAGAGAGGTAACTAGAGAGAAATTGGAAACTTGAGAGAGCGGAAACTAGAAAGAGAGAGGAAACTAGAGAGAGAGGAAACTAGAGAGTAAGAGGAAACTAGAGAGAGTGAAAACTAGAGACAGTGAGGAACCTAGAGAGAGGCACCTAGAGAGAGAGTTGAAACTAGAGAGAGAGGAAACTAGAGAGAAAGAGGAAACTAGAGGGAGAGAGGAAACTAGAGGGAGAGAGGAAACTAGAGAGAGAGGAAAAAGAGAGAGAAGAAACTAGAGAGAGAGAGGAAACTGAGAGAGAGAAAGAAACATAGAGAGACAGGAGAAACTAGAGAGACAGGAAACTAGAGAGAGAGAGAACAATAGAGAGAGGAAAGTAGAGAGAGAGAGGAAAGTAGAGAGAGAGAGGAAAGTAGAGAGAGAGAGGAAAGCAGAGAGAGAGAGGGGAAACTAGAGAGAGGTGACTAGCGAGAGAGAGGATTCTAGAGAGAGAGGTAACTAGAGAGAAATTGGAAACTTGAGAGAGCGGAAACTAGAAAGAGAGAGGAAACTAGAGAGAGGAAACTAGAGAGTAAGAGGAAACTAGAGAGAGTGAAAACTAGAGACAGTGAGGAACCTAGAGAGAGGCACCTAGAGAGAGAGAGAAAACTAGAGAAATAGGAAACTAGAGAGAAAGAGGAAACTAGAGAGAGAGGAAACTAGAGAAAGAGAGGAAACTAGAGAGAGAGGCAACTAGAGAGAGAGAGGAAACATGGATAGAGAAGAAACTAGAGAGAGAGAGGAAACTAGAGAGAGAAGAAACTAGAGAGAGAGAGGAAACTAGAGAGAGAGCGGCAACTAGAGAGAGGAAACTAGAGAGCAAGAGGAAACTAGAGAGAGATGGGAAACTAGAGAGATAGAGGTAACTAGAGAGAGAGAGGAAACTAGAGAGAGATGGGAAACTAGAGAGATAAAGGAAACTAGAGAGAGATGAAACTAGAGAGAGAGAGGAAGTAGAGAGAGAGAGGAAACTAGAGAGAGAGAGAGGATACTAGAGAGAAATTGGAAACTTGAGAGAGCGGATACTAGAAAGAGGGAGGAAACTAGAGAGAGAGAGGAAACTAGAGAGAGGGGGAACTATAGAATAGAGGAAACTAGAGAAGAGAGGAAACTAGAGAGCAAGAGGAAACTAGAGAGAAAGATAATACTAGAGAGAGAGAGGAAACTAGAGAGAGATGACAGGAAACTAGAGAGACATTGGAAACTTGAGAGAGCGGAAACTAGAAAGAGAGAGGAAACTAGAGAGAGAGAGGAACTAGAGAGAAAGATAGTACTAGAGAGAGAGAGGAAACTAGAGAGAGAGAATAAACTAGAGATAAAGATAATACTAGAGAGAGAGCGGAAACTAGAAAGAGAGAGGAAACTAGAGAGAGGGGAAACTAAAGAGAGAGAGGAAACTAGAGTGAGGAAACTAGAGAGAGAGAGAGGAAACTAGAGAGAAAGAGGAAACAAGAGAGAGAGGGAACTAGAGACTAGAGGAATCTAGAGAAGAGAGGCAACTAGAGAGCAAGAGGAAACTAGAGAGAGATAGGAAACTAGAGAGATAGAGGTAACTAGAGAGAGAGAGGAAACTAGAGAGAGAGTTGAAACTAGAGAGAGAGGAAACTAGAGAGAAAGAGGAAACTAGAGGGAGATAGGAAACTAGAGGGAGAGAGGAAACTAGAGAGAGAGGAAAAAAGAGAGAGAGAAACTAGAGAGAGAGGAAACTAGAGAGAGAGGGAAACACAGAGAGACAGGAGAACCTAGAGAGACAGGAAACTAGAGAGAGAGAGAACAATAGAGAGAGAGGAGAAACTAGAGAGAGAGGAAATTAGAGAGAGAGAGGAAAGTAGAGAGAGAGAGGAAAGTAGAGAGAGAGAGGGAAAACTAGAGAGAGGTGACTAGCGAGAGAGAGAAATCTAGAGAGAGAGGTAACTAGAGAGAAATTGGAAACTTGAGAGAGTGGAAACTAGAAAGAGAGCGGAAACTAGAGAGAGAGGAAACTAGAGAGTAAGAGGAAACTAGAGAGAGTGAAAACTAGAGACAGTGAGGAACCTAGAGAGAGGCACCTAGAGAGAGAGAGAGGAAACTAGAGAAATAGGAAACTAGAGAGAAAGAGGAAACTAGAGAGAGAGGAAACTAGAGAAAGAGAGGAAACTAGAGAGAGAGGCAACTAGAGAGAGAGAGGAAACATGGATAGAGAAGAAACTAGAGAGAGAGAGGAAACTAGAGAGAGAAGATACTAGAGAGAGAGGGGAAACTAGAGAGCAAGAGGAAACTAGAGAGAGGTGGGAAACTAGAGAGAGAGAGGAATCTAGAGAGAGATAAAATAGAGAGTTAGGAAATGAGAGAGAGAGGAAACTAGAGAGTGAGGCAACTAGAGAGAGATGGGAAACTACAGAGAGAAGAAACTAGAAAGAGAGAGAGGAAACTAGAGAGAGAGCGGCAACTAGAGAGAGGAAACTAGAGAGCAAGAGGAAACTAGAGAGAGATGGGAAACTAGAGAGATAGAGGTAACTAGAGACAGAGAGGAAACTAGAGAGAGATGGGAAACTAGAGAGATAGAGGAAACTAGAGAGAGATGAAACTAGAGAGAGAGAGGAAGTAGAGAGAGAGAGGAAACTAGAGAGAGAGGAAACTAGAAAGAGAGAATAAACTAGAGAGAAAGATAATACTAGAGAGAGAGAGGAAACTAGAGAGAGAGAGAGGAAACTAGAGAGAAATTGGAAACTTGAGAGAGCGGATACTAGAAAGAGAGAGGAAACTAGAGAGAGAGAGGGAACTAGAGAGTAAGATGAAACTAGAGAGAGTGGAAACTAGAGAGAGTGAGGAACCTAGAGAGAGGCACCTAGAGAGAGAGGGGAAATTAGAGAGAGAGGAAACTAGAGAGAAAGAGGAAACTAGAGAGAGAGGAAACTAGAGAGAGAGAGGAAACTAGAGACAGAGGAAACTAGAGAGAGATGGGAAACTGGAGATAGAGGAAACTAGAGAGAGAGAAAAAACTGGAGAGAGAGGAAACTATAAATAGAGAAGAAACTAGAGAGAGGGAGGAAAATAGAGAGAGTGGTAAACTAGAGAATAGAGGAAACTAGAGAGAGAGAGGACACTAGAGAGAGAGAGGAAAACTAGAGAGAGATGGGAAACTAGAGAGAGGGGAATCTAGAGAGAGAGATAAAATAGAGAGTTAGGAAACGAGAGAGAGAGGAAACTAGAGAGTGAGGCAACTAGAGAGACAGAGGAAACTACAGAGAGAGGAAACTAGAAAGAGAGAGAGGAAACAAGAGAGAGAGTGGCAACTAGAGAGAGAGGAAACTAGAGAGCAAGAGGAAACTAGAGAGAGATGGGAAACTAGAGAGATAGAGTTAACTAGAGAGAGATAGGAAACTAGAGAGAGAGGAAACTAGAGAGAGAGGAATCTAGAGAGAGATGAAACTAGAGAGAGAGGCTGTAGAGAGAGAGAGGAAACTAGAGAGAGAAGAAACTAGAAAGAGAGAATAATCTAGAGAGAAAGATAATACTAGAGAGAGAGAGGAAACTAGAGAGAGAGAGAGGAAACTAGAGAGACATTGGAAACTTGAGAGAGAATAAACTAGAGATAAAGATAATACTAGAGAAAGAGAGCGGAAACTAGAAATAGAGAGGAAACTAGAGAGAGGGGAAACTAAAGAGAGAGAGGAAACTAGAGTGAGGAAACTAGAGAGAGAGAGGAAACTAGAGAGAGAAGAGGAAACTAGAGAGAGAGGAAACTAGAGAGAGTGAGGCAACTAGAGAGAGGGGCACCTAGAGAGAGAGAGGAAACTAGAGAGAGAGGAAACTAGAGAGAAAGAGGAAACAAGAGAGAGAGGATACTAGAGATATAGAGAATACTAGAGAGATAGAGGAAACTAGAGAGAGAGTGGAAACTAGAGAGAGAGGGAACTAGAGACTAGAGGAAACTAGTGAGAGAGAGAGGAAACTAGAGAGCAAGAGGAAACTAGAGAGAGATGGGAAACTAGAGAGATAGAGGTAACTTGAGAGAGAGAGAGAGGACACTAGAGAGAGAGAGGGAAAAAAGAAAAGAGAGAAGAAACTAGAGAGAGAGGAAACTAGAGAGAGAGGGAACTTGACAGAAAGAGGAAACTAGAGCGAGAGAGGAAACTAGAGAGAGAGAGGAAACTAGAGAGAGAGGAAACTAGAGAGAGAGGAAACTAGAGAGAGAGGGGAACCTAGAGAGACAGGAAACTAGAGAGAGAGGGGAACCTAGAGAGACAGGAAACTAGAGAGATTGAGGAAACAATAGAGAGAGAGAGGAAAGTAGAGAGAGATAGGAATCTAGAGAGAGAGGAAACTAGAGAGAGAGGCAACTAGAGAGAGAGAGGAAACTAGAGAGAAGACTAAACTAGAGAGAGAGAGGAAACGAGAGAGAGAGAGGAAACTAGAGAGAGTGAGGAAACTATAGAGATTGAGGAAACTAGAGAGAGAAGCACCTAGATAGAGAAAACTAGAGAGAAGAGGAAACTAGAGAGAGAAGACGAAACTAGAGAGAGTGAGGAAACTAGAGAGAGTGAGGAAACTAGAGAGAGAAGCACCTAGAGAGAGAGGAAACTAAAGAGAGAGGAAACTAGAGAGAAAGAGGAAACTAGAGAGAAAGAGGAAACTAGAGAGAAAGAGGAAACTAGAGAGAGGGGAAACTAGAGAGAGAGAGGAAACTAGAGAGAGCAGAAACTAGAGAGAGAGAGGAATCTAGAGAGAGAGATAAAATAGAGAGTTAGGAAACTAGAGAGAGAGGAAACTAGAGAGAGAGGAAACTAGAGAGAGAGAGAGGAAACTGGAGAGAGAATAAACTAGAGAGAGAGGGGAAACTGGAGAGAGGAAACTACAATGAGAGAAGAAACTAGAGAGAGTGAGGAAACTAGAGAGAATGAGGAAACTAGACAGAAAGAGGAAACTAGAGCGAGAGAGGAAACTAGGGAGATGAAACTAGAGAGATAGGAAACTAGAGGGAGAGAGAGAGGAAACTAGAGAGAAAGATGATACTAGAGAGAGAGAGGAAACTAGAGAGAGAGAGGAAACTATAGAGATTGAGGAAACTAGAGAGAGAAGCACCTAGATAGAGAAAACTAGAGAGAGAAGACGAAACTAAAGAGAGTGAGGAAACTAGAGAGAGTGAGGAAACTAGAGAGAGAAGCACCTAGAGAGAGAGGAAACTATAGAGAGAGGAAACTAGAGAGAAAGAGGAAACTAGAGAGAAAGAGGAAACTAGAGAGAAATAGGAAACTAGAGAGAGGGGAAACTAGAGAGAGAGAGGAAACTAGAGAGAGCGGAAACTAGAGAGAGAGAGAGGAATCTAGAGAGAGAGATAAAATAGAGAGTTAGGAAACTAGAGAGAGAGGAAACTAGAGAGAGAGGAAACTAGAGAGAGAGAGGAAACTGGAGAGAGATTAAACTAGAGAGAGAGGGGAAACTGGAGAGAGAGGAAACTAAAATGAGAGAAGAAATTAGAGAGAGTGAGGATACTAGAGAGAGTGAGGAAACTAGACAGAAAGAGGAAACTAGAGCGAGAGAGGAAACTAGGGAGATGAAACTAGAGAGAGAGGAAACTAGAGGGAGAGAGAGAGGAAACTAGAGAGAAAGATGAAACTAGAGAGAGAGAGGAAACTAAAGAGAGAGGGGAAACTAGAGAGAGAGAGGAAACTAGAGAGAGAGGAAACTAGAGAGAGTGAGGAAACTAGAGAGAGTGGGGAAACTAGAGAGAGAGGAAACTAGAGAGAGAGGAAACTACAGAGAGAGGAAACTAGAGAGAGAGAGGAAACTAGAGAGAGAAGAGGAAACTAGAGAGAGAGGAAACTAGAGAGAGAAGAGGAAACTAAAAAAATGAAACTAGAGAGAGAGAGGAAACTAGAGAGAGAGAGGAAACTAGAGAGAGTGAGGAAACTAGAGAGAGAGGGAGGAAACTAGAGAGAGAGAGGAAACTAGAGAGAGAGAGGAAACTAGAGAGAGAGAGGAAACTAGAGAGAGAGAGGAAACTATAGAGAGAGGAAACTAGAGAGAGAGAGGAAACTAGAGAGAGGGAGGAAAACACCAATGGTGTGGAAGCCTGTGAAACTGGGAGGGTGTGAGTAGTATAGAGACATAAAAACAGGATGTCTTGACACCAGGCTTGACCAGTCTTTAGCTTCACGTGCACCAGTTAACCTCCATATTTAGAGGGCATTAGTGTCCTTCCCTGTTGGTGTACTAGATAATGAATACAGTAGCCTATAGCCCTGATAGAAGCTGCAGCAGCAATCACATGCTTGTTTTATTCATTGTATGTAAGTCATGTCCCATGTTGACATGCACCAGCCACTATATAGAGATGGGTTGAATTCTACGTGTTCCCTCAGATTAGGCTACTGCCCAGTTAGTGATATATGGGTAGGCCTTATGAAGACGTCTCTTTCTGTATGTCACAGGTCTGTGACAGTGACAGCGCCTCTGGTCAGTTGATCCTCAGCTTTGACCTCAATGCAAACAAGATGACAGCCCCAACAGTGGCAACATTCAAGATGTCAATTCTGTATTATAACTTCTACTGTGAATGCAATGAGAGAGAGAGATAGAGATAGAGATAGAGAGAGAGAGAGAGAGAGAGAGAGAGAGAGAGAGAGAGAGAGAGAGAGAGAGAGAGAGAGAGAGAGAGAGAGAGAGAGAGAGAGAGAGAGAGAGAGAGAGAGAGAGAGAGAGAGACAGAGACAGAGACAGAGACAGAGACAGAGACAGAGACAGAGTCAGAGTCAGAGTCAGAGACAGAGAGAGCGAGAGGTCCCTGGTCCCTCCACTGTGTCAGACAGTACTACTACAGGGATCTGGATACACTGTTTTGTTTGGTGGTTAATGTTAATGTACGTGAACACACACATCTGAACAGGGTGGCTGTTTTGCATTTAAGGCAAGTCATTTGAGAAGGCGAGTGGGGATGTGGGCTATGGTATTGACAGCTCTGGTGGTCTGGGCCTCTCCTGCTTAGCTGACACACCATCTTGACTTCAGACATGATCACTTACTGTTGAAGGCTTTGATAGTTTGATAGTTTGGAATTAAGACAAGCCATCAGCCACGACACTGTCAGAGTTGACTGGGTGGATGGGGTACATATGTTTCTGACAGGACTAAGATGATGATGCTAATGAAGGCTAAATATTAGACACTTACCTTGGGATTCTACTCTGCTGTTCGTCAGTCCCGGATCGAGAGAGTAGGAGTTGACTGTCACTTAAAACTACAGAGATTAACAAGGCCTGCTTCTTCATCTCTGTAGTCTAAATCCAAGGGTTTGGGATTTAGTAGTATTAATCTACTGCTACTTACTATCAAATACACTGCATTCTGAAAATATTCAGACTTTTTCCACATTTTGTTACGTTACAGCCTTATTCTAAAATGGATTAAATACAATTTGTCCTCATCAGTCTACACACAATACCCCATAATGACAAATCGAAACAGGTTTTTATGAATTTTTGCAAATGTATTACAAATAAAAAACAGAAATACCATATTTACATAAGTATTCAGACCCTTCGCTATGAGACTCGAAATTGAGCTCAGGTGCATCCTGTTTCCATTGATCATCCTTGAGATGTTTCTACAACTTGATTGGAGTCCACCTGTGGTAAATTCAATTGATTGGACATGATTTGGAAAGGCACACACCAGTCCATATACGGTAACACAGTTGACAATGCATCTCAGAGCAAAAACCAAGCCATGGTTGAGGGAATTGTCAATTTCTGCAGTATTGAAGGTCCCCAAGAACACAGTGGCCTCCATCGTTCTTAAATGGAAGAAGTTTGGAACCACCAAGACTCTTCCTAGAGCTGGCCGCCCGGGGAGAAGGGCCTTGGTCAGGGAGGTGACCAAGAACCTGATGGTCACCCTGACAAAGCACCAGAGTTCCTCTGTGGAGATGGGAGAACCTTCCAGAAGGACAACCATCTCTGCAGCACTCCACCAATCAAGCCTTTATGGTAGCGTGGCCAGATGGAAGCCACTCCTCAGTAAAAGGCACATCTTGGAGTTTGCCAAAAGGCACCTAAAGGACTCTCAGACTATGAGAAACAAGATTCTCTGGTCTGATGAAACCAAGATTGAACTCTTTGGCGTCACATCTGGAGGAAACCTGGCACCATCCCTACGGTGAAGCATGGTGGTGGCAGCATCATGCTGTGAGGATGTTTTTCAGCGGCAGGGACTGACTCAGGATCAAGGGAAAGATGAACGGAGCAAAGTACAGAGAGATACTTGATGAAAACCTGCTCCAGAGCGCTCAGGACCTCAGACTGGGGCGAAGGTTCACCTTCCAACAGGACAACGACCCTAAGCACACAGCCAAGACAACGCAGAAGTGGCTTCTGGACAAGTCTCTGAATGTCCTTGAGTGGCCCAGCCAGAGCCCGGAATTGAACCCAATTGAACATCTCTGGAGAGACCTGAAATTAGCTGTGCAGCAATGCAGAGAAGATGGGGGAAACTCCCCAAATACAGGTGTTCCAAGCTTGTAGCGTCATGCCCAAGAAGACTTGATGCTGTAGTCGCTGCAAAAAGTGCTTCAACAAAGTACTGAGTAAAGGGTCTAAATATATAAGTAAATGTGATATTTCAGTTTTTAACATTTTATAAATTTGCAAACATTTCTAGAATCCTGTTTTGCTTTGTCTTTATGGGGTGTTGTGTATAGATTGATGAGGGGGAAAAAAACGATTTAATCAGTTTTAGAACAAGGCCATAACGTAAAAAAATGTGGGAAAGGTCAAGAGGTCTGAATACTTTCCGAATGCACTGTATGTAATTTTCACCATAGATACGCTGTAGGTAGAGCGATGGTCTTCCATATAGGCTAGTTACACTGTAGGTAGAGCGATGGTCTTCCATATAGGCTCGTCAAGATGGTGGACACAACCATGATCCTTCAGTTGGTTCATCAGTGATTGGCTCAAACTACTACATTAGCGGGTCAGGACCTGGCAGAGCTGCGGAGCAACAGCATAAATAGTTGAAATAGTTGAAATAAGGAAGCGGTCAGTCCTTAACCTGCCATCGTAACTGTGTAAACACCCTGTTCATGCCGTAGAGATGATGTGGGGTAATTAGGGATATGTTTCCCCTGGGATCTGGCTATTTTGCTGGATGCCCATGCATCTGGCTCCTATTAATGTTTGTCCACCTTAAGAGCTTCAGTGGAGAGTTGATATTGACTCAAATGGGTTTTGCGAGAAAAATTATAGAAAAAACGTCTTCATTCTACTGCTTAAAATCACATGTCAATGATAGCGAGACACTCTAGTTAAATTACTACTGATAAAATAATCACTATCCTGAAACTATTTAGAGAAGTATCAGTCAAATTACTACTGATAAAATAATCACTATCCTGAAACTATTTAGAGAAGTATCAGTCAAATTACTACTGATAAAATAATCACTATGCTGTAACTATTTAGAGATGTCTCAGTCAAATATATCTTCCGCTTATCTCTCTCATTGCCTTTCCCTTGAAAAGGTCTGTACATGAATGAGGAGGTCAAATGTTGTTGCCCCATGACTATAAGAGATACTTCCATTTTATCTATTTCCTCTGTAGATCACAGGAGGGGGAATTCCTCCATTCCTCCGTTCCTCCGTCCCTCCGTTCCTCCGTTCCTCCGTTCCTCCGTTCCTCCCTCCCTCCGTCCCTCCGTTCTTCCCTCCCTCCGTCCCTCCGTTCCTCCGTTCCTCCGTTCCTCCATTCCTCCATTCCTCCATTCCTCTGTTCCTCCATTCCTCCGTTCCTCCATTCCTCCGTTCCTCTGTTCCTCCGTTCCTCCATTCCTCCGTTCCTCCATTCCTCCGTTCCTCCATTCCTCCGTTCCTCTGTTCCTCCGTTCCTCCATTCCTCCGTTCCTCCATTCCTCCGTTCCTCCATTCCTCCGTTCCCCTCCCTTATCCAGCCCTACTCAGAGGAGAAGGGGGCGTTTATCTCAGGGGTGGATAGAGGGATCCTGTCATCATTAACTCAGGGGTGGATAGAGGAATCCTGTCATCATTAACCCAGGGGTGGATAGAGGGATCCTGTCATCATTAACCCAGGGGTGGATAGAGGGATCCTGTCATCATTAACCCAGGGGTGGATAGAGGGATCCTGTCATCATTAACCCAAGGGTGGATAGAGGGATCCTGTCATCATTAACTCAGGGGTGGATAGAGGAATCCTGTCATCATTAACCCAGGGGTGGATAGAGGGATCCTGTCATCATTAACCCAGGGGTGGATAGAGGGATCCTATCATCATTAACCCAGGGGTGGATAGAGGGATCCTGCCACCATTAACCCAGGGGTTTGATAGAGGGATCCTGTCATCATTAACCCAGGGGTGGATAGAGGGATCCTGTCATCATTAACCCAGGGGTGGATAGAGGATCCTGTCATCATTAACCCAGGGGTGGATAGAGGGATCCTGCCACCATTAACCCAGGGGTGGATAGAGGGATCCTGTCATCATTAACCCAGGGGTGGATAGAGGGATCCTGTCATCATTAACCTAGGGGTGGATAGAGGGATCCTGTCATCATTAACCCAGGGGTGGATAGAGGGATCCTGTCATCATTAACCCAGGGGTGGATAGAGGGATCCTGTCATCATTAACCCAGGGGTGGATAGAGGGATCCTGTCATCATTATCCCAGGGGTGGATAGAGGGATCCTGTCATCATTAACCCAGGGGTGGATAGAGGGATCCTGTCATCATTAACCCAGGGGTGGATAGAGGGATCCTGTCATCATTAACCCAGGGGTGGATAGAGGGATCCTGTCATCATTAACCCAGAGGTGGATAGAGGGATCCTGTCATCATTAACCCAGGGGTGGATAGAGGGATCCTGTCATCATTAACCCAGGGGTGGATAGAGGGATCCTGTCATCATTATCTCAGGGGTGGATAGAGGGATCCTGTCATCATTATCTCAGGGGTGGATAGAGGGATCCTGTCATCATTAACCCAGGGGTGGATAGAGGGATCCTGTCATCATTAACCCAGGGGTGGATAGAGGGATCCTGTCATCATTAACCCAGGGGTGGATAGAGGGATCCTGTCATCATTAACCCAGGGGTGGATAGAGGGATCCTGTCATCATTAACCCAGGGTGGATAGAGGGATCCTGTCATCATTAACCCAGGGGTGGATAGAGGGATCCTGTCATCATTAACCCAGGGGTGGATAGAGGGATCCTGTCATCATTAACCCAGAGGTGGATAGAGGGATCCTGTCATCATTAACCCAGGGGTGGATAGAGGGGATCCTGTCATCATTAACCCAGGGGTGGATAGAGGGATCCTGTCATCATTATCTCAGGGGTGGATAGAGGGATCCTGTCATCATTATCTCAGGGGTGGATAGAGGGATCCTGTCATCATTAACCCAGGGGTGGATAGAGGGATCCTGTCATCATTAACCCAGGGGTGGATAGAGGGATCCTGTCATCATTAACCCAGGGGTGGATAGAGGGATCCTGTCATCATTAACCCAGGGGTGGATAGAGGGATCCTGTCATCATTAACCCAGGGGTGGATAGAGGGATCCTGTCATCATTATCTCAGGGGTGGATAGAGGGATCCTGTCATCATTATCTCAGGGGTGGATAGAGGGATCCTGTCATCATTAACCCAGGGGTGGATAGAGGGATCCTGTCATAATTATCTCAAGGGTGGATAGTGGGATCCTGTCATCATTAACTCAGGGGTGGATAGTGGGATCCTGTCATCATGAACTCAGGGGTGGATAGAGGGATCCTATCATCATATCTTTAACTGGACTGTCTACTTCTCCTCTTAGAGGGATGGATCCTCTATGTGCGTCACAAATGGTACTCTATTCCCTGCATAGTGCACTATGGGCCCTGGTCGAAAGTGGTGCACTATGAATGGAATAGGGGACACTTTGGGACGCAACCCCAGTCTCTCATTTAACCATGCATTAAAGATAGATATTAAAGTCTGCATATTTTCTGTTTCTGCAGATGTTCAGTTCTGTTCCGAGTATAGGCTACCTCCCTTCCCCCTACCAAGTATTTCTCTCTCTCTCTCTCTCTCTCTCTCTCTCTCTCTCTCTCTCTCTCTCTCGTCTCTCTCTCTCTCTCTCTCTCTCTCTCTCTCTCTCTCTCGCTCTCTCTCTCTCGCTCTCTCTCTCAATTCAATTCAATTCAATTTCAATTTAAGGGCTTTATTGGCATGGGAAACGTGTGTTAACATTGCCAAAGCAAGGGAAGTAGATAGTAAACAAAAGTGAAATAAACAATAAATATTAACCGTAAACATTACACTCAGAAGTTCCAAAAGAATAAAGACATTCCAAATGTCATATTTTGTCTATGTACAGTGTTGTAACAATGTGCAAATAGTTAAAGTACAAATGGGAAAATAAATAAACATAAATATGGGTTGTATTTACAATGGTGTTTGTTCTTCACTGGTTGCCCTTTTCTTGTGGCAACAGGTCACAAATATTGCAGCTGTGATGGCACACTGTGGTTTTTCACCCAGTAGATAAGGGAGTTTATCAAAATTGGGTTTGTTTTCGAATTCTTTGTGGATCGCTGTAATCTGAGGGAAATATGTGTCTCTAATATGGTCATACATTTGGCAGGAGGTTAGGAAGTGCAGCTCAGTTTCCACCTCATTTTGTGGGCAGTGTGCACATAGCCTGTCTTCTCTTGAGAGCCATGTCTGCCTACGGCGGCCTTTCTCAATAGCAAGGCTATGCTCACTGAGTCTGTACATAGTCAAAGCTTTCCTTAAGTTTGGGTTAGTCACTCTCTGTCTCTCTTTCTCTCTCTCTCGCTCTCTCTCTCTCTTTTTTTCTCTCTCTCCCACACACTCTCTCTCTCTCTCCCTCTCTATTTCTCTATCTTTCTTTTTCTCTGTTTTTGTTGTGAAACAGGATAATAAAATGCATTGAGGACGTAGACTACAGTACAGACATGTTGCTGGCAACTAGAAGCCTTTTGTCTGCTCTGTGTCACTGATCCTCATCTTAAGGATGTAGCACATAGGCCTACATTCAATGTTCAGAGGGTCTGTTCGCTTTTCATCCTGTGGTTGCACCATACTGTTGTATTTGTGTTGTACTGAAATAAGGGTTCATTCGTTAAGTTTATGGAATCACAGGGTTGTTGTCAGAGCGCAGAACCCTGATGTCTGATGAAATCATCTAAGAATCAATGTAAGATTTATTTTTGAAAGATATGCATATATATATATAGGTAAAAGACAAAAAAAGTGTTTGCAAATATTGGACAGTTTTTAATAGACTTGACTAGAGACACAAAGATGTGTGTTGGGCCGTCTTAACCTGTCAGAAAATGTTGACTCTCCCAACAGGGTTGAACTGCACAGGGAGTGATCGGTAACAAACACACAAAGTCAACAATTAGATCCCTCGTTTACATATGTAAAGATTCTCTTTCTCCACAGTCAAGTCTTCACTCTTTTTTTTGAGTTCGCAGATGTATCAATCTATCCTTGATATATTTATAAACCAATTTTTACATCAACATCAACAGTATTTGTTTAATTGTGTAAGTTCATCATTTGGCGTTGTGATTATTGTTATCACGTGAATTGGAAGAACAAGCCTTTATCACAGCTCAACCTTAGTGTTCTAGAACTCTCCCCCTGTATACACAGTGAGCACAGAGCCCGAGCTCCTCAGACAGTCAGATGATATGCATGAATAGTGGAGCCGTCATTATGAGGTCTTTCTGTAGTCTTCAGTGTGCTGTACAGGTTCAATGGGTGACAGCGTCTTTCCTAACAGCAGACGGGGAGGTTAGAGCCAGACATGCTCCAGGGGACGTGTCCCAAATGGCACCCTATTCCCTACATAGTGCACTACTTTTGACCAGCGCCCTATGGATCAAGGTAGTGCACTATATGGTGAATAGGGTGCCATTTGGGACGCAGATCTAGCAACGCTCACAGAGGCAGGATCATCAGCTTCCTGCCTGAGCTACAGGCTGGAGACTACGCCACCTTTAGTCTGAGACAGCGTCCAGGAAATTGGCCATATCCCCTCCTCAAGTGTACGCACTTCTGCACTTTGTCTAAGGGGAAATGTAGCATATGTCCTAAATGGCACCCTATCACTCTTTGAAGGTCACTACTTTTGATCAGAGCCCCTTGGGCCATTGGGAGACATAGTGCACTACATATGGAATAGGGTGCCTTTTGGAACGCAGCCTACGCAATTCATCTGAAGGGAGATGCCTTTTTATTCACTTCGTCTGAAGGGAGATGTCTCGGCTATGACCCAGCATTTTACTGAGGGGAGATGTCTAGGATATGACCCAGCATTTTACTGAGGGGAGATGTCTCGGATATGACCCAGCATCTTACTGAAGGGAGATGTCTCGGCTATGACCCAGCATTTTACTGAGGGGAGATGTCTCGGATATGACCCAGCATTTTACTGAGGGGAGATGTCTCGGCTATGACCCAGCATTTTACTGAGGGGAGATGTCTCGGATATGACCCAGCATTTTACTGAGGGGAGATGTCTAGGATATGATCCAGCATTTTACTGAGGGGGAGATGTCTAGGATATGACCCAGCATCTTACTGAAGGGAGATGTCTCGGCTATGACCCAGCATTTTACTGAGGGGAGATGTCTAGGATATGACCCAGCATTTTACTGAGGGGAGATGTCTCGGCTATGACCCAGCATCTTACTGAGGGGAGATGTCTAGGATATGACCCAGCATTTTACTGAGGGGAGATGTCTCGGATATGACCCAGCATTTTACTGAGGGGAGATGTCTCGGCTATGACCCAGCATCTTACTGAAGGGAGATGTCTCGGATATGACCCAGCATTTTACTGAGGGGAGATGTCTAGGATATGACCCAGCATTTTACTGAGGGGAGATGTCTAGGATATGACCCAGCATCTTACTGAGGGGAGATGTCTAGGATATGACCCAGCATTTTACTGAGGGGAGATGTCTCGGCTATGACCCAGCATTTTACTGAGGGGAGATGTCTCGGCTATGACCCAGCATTTTACTGAGGGGAGATGTCTAGGATATGACCCAGCATCTTACTGAAGGGAGATGTCTCGGCTATGACCCAGCATTTTACTGAGGGGAGATGTCTAGGATATGACCCAGCCTTTTACTGAGGGGAGATGTCTAGGATATGACCCAGCATTTTACTGAGGGGAGATGTCTAGGATATGACCCAGCATCTTACTGAGGGGAGATGTCTAGGATATGACCCAGCATTTTACTGAGGGGAGATGTCTCGGATATGACCCAGCATTTTACTGAGGGGAGATGTCTAGGATATGACCCAGCATTTTACTGAGGGGAGATGTCTCGGCTATGACCCAGCATTTTACTGAGGGGAGATGTCTAGGATATGACCCAGCATTTTACTGAGGGGAGATGTCTAGGATATGACCCAGCATTTTACTGAGGGGAGATGTCTAGGATATGACCCAGCATTTTACTGAGGGGAGATGTCTCGGATATGACCCAGCATCGTACTGAAGGGAGATGTCTCGGCTATGACCCAGCATTTTACTCAGATCAATGTATGTCCGTGTTTATGAATACGGATTACATGCATTGATTATAAAATCTCCCCTGGTTATGTCAAAAGTCCTTTGATACACATCAATAATTAGATGAACTACAGTTGGCATTATATTACTGGGTGTAGATGAATAGACATCCCATAATTCAGCCACTCATCAGGACAATTATAGTGCTTAGAGGCAAATTGCTCCAATATAAAAGGCATATTTATTCATGGGGGCGTGCAGTCCGTCTTGAAACAGTGCAATGTACATCAAACCCTGTTAATGGTTTCAATATTACGGCGCTCGGGGGGCTCTCGCTCTCTAAAGAAAGACTGAGGGACTGACTGACTGACAGAGAGACGTCCAGTTAATAGCTTCTCTTTCCCATTAAGATAAAACGCCTAAATCATCTTATAATCAGACAACCATTTGCAAAATCATTAAGAGAAATATAAGATTCCATTAAAATACCAAGGATCCAGTCCCTCGACGGATTAATACTCCTTTTTGATAATATTTCCTATTTCCTTGTTCTGACTTCTCCATGGCTTTCAGACACCGCCAATCAACTCCTCAACCTACCTACCTACCTACCTACCTACCTACCTACCTACCTACCTACCTACCCACCACCCACACCTTCTTATACCCACCCACCCACCCACCCACCCACCTCTGACACCCACCCACCCACCCACCCACCCACCCACCCACCCACCCACCCACCCACCCACCCACCCACCCACCCACCCACCCACCCACCTCTTATACCACCACCC